>NW_020956790.1:11164-79518 GCF_003031625.1 Empidonax traillii | reverse complement strand
TCCCTCATCCACCAGGTGGGTCACCTGATCATAAAAGGAGATCAGGTTGGTCAAACAGGATCTGCCCCTCCTAAACCCATGTTGGCTGGGTCTGATCCCTTGTCCATCCTGTAGCTGCTGTGTGATTGCACACAGGATGATCTGCTCCATAACTCTGCCAGGCACCGAGGTCAGGCTGACAGGTCTGTAGTTCCTAGGGTCAGCCTTGCATCCTTTTTTATGGATTGGGGTGATATTTGCCAACTTCCAATCATCTGGGACCTCCCCAGTGAGCCAGGACTGTTGGAAGATGATGGAGAGTGACTTGGCAAGCTCTTCTGCCAGCTCCCTCATTACCCTCAATCAAAAACTTTCAGAAGGAACAGAACAAAGTCGCAAATCCCCAGGTGGAGGGAGAAACCCGCAACAACCTGAGGAGGGGGTGGGGGAAAGGGAGGACTGTCCTGGCAGTTCAGAAGCTGCTCACAGACACATGTGCTTGCTGCCAGCAATGAAAAAAACCCAAGTCCTTTTCCCGCAGGCAGTCTTAAAAGCAGAATACCTCGCTCTGAGATAGGTCAGTCTCTCTCTCTGTCATCCTCTGCGAGATGTCCTGTGGGGAAAAAAATTTCCTCTCAGGAAAAGAGAACAAGGCGGTCAAAAACTGGGCTCATGTTCTGTCCGGTCCCGGACGAAAGCCCCAAAAGCCCACGAACAAAGGACTCTCCAGCTATCCCTGAGGCCACCGTGCTTCCCCACAAGATTTCTCTCTCTCCCTGTTCCTAGGCTGCCCCACACGTGTGGCCCTGCTCTGCCCCCACCCCCATCCCAGAGGAAAAATTCCAACATCTCTTTTCAAACCTATGACAAAGGTGGCTGGGCTCCCAAGGCTGCAGCTGTCTGCTTGAGACACCTATCCCAGTGCATGATCCCATGTCCCTTACCAGTAGCCTGATTGCAACAAAAATTCTGTTACCATTAGGAAAGGAGATGGAAATAAATAGTTCTGCTTTATGGGTTTTTCTTTTCATAAAGCCTGTAGCATCCCCTGTCTCTCTGCAGGGATTACCCAGGGGCTTTGCATCTCTGAGATGGGTCAGTGTTGAATGAGCACATGGATCTCTTGAGCCTTTCTGGGTGAAATACTGATGGATGGATAAATTTGCATGTGCCTAGATATAGTCAAATCTTAACTGATGCTAAAGGAGAATCCCCAGAGGCAGAAACACCCAGTATCAGACCAGTACATTTCTGTGACTCGATGTCCCTTACCAACCTACAAAAATATATGAACTTATCATTTGCAGTGTTCACCTGGGGGTTGCAAGGAAATGGGGGAATTTCTGTTAATGAAAAAAGTCCAGGATGCTTCAGATGAAGTATGGAAACAATAAATATAACTGTAGAACTGAGAAGAGAAAAAAGGAAAAAACCATGGAAGTGAGAAAGCGCCAGCAAGGAGGATGTGATGAGTTTTCCTGGGGGTTTCCGCTGTGTTTGAAGCCTGCATGAGAGAAGGGTGGAAATGGCATGTCAGCAAGCAGCTGAACAGGTTCAGCTATCCACATGCCTGCATCATCTCTTGGTTTTCTAAAAACAAATTTATACATCCTCATTTTGAGGCTGCAGCCTGTAATGCCATCTTCTAGGTAAGTGTTTTGGGTGCTTCATAAATAACTGTTAAGCAATCTTCCCCATTGGCTTTTTAGTTGAAGATCATCTCCATGGTGCAGGTTAGGGACATAGTTTAGTGGTAGACTTGGCAGTGCTGGGTTAATGGTTGGACTTGATGATCTTAGAGGTTTTTTCCAACCTAAATAATTCTATGATTCTATGTGGCCATGGCATTGCTGAGCTGAAATAGCTGTGGGGAATAGAGCAGACCCAACTCCATGTCAGGTCCTCAGCATCACAGTGTGAAACCACATCATCTGCCACAGTAGTGGAGGTCAACCAGGCCAGTTAGGGCAGCTACTGATCTGCACTAATGTTTTGACAGTGGCAAGAATTAATAAAGCATCAATTCCCCTACCCCTTGATCCCTTGGCTTTGGGACATGATAGAAGAAGCTGAAGGGGAGTGGATGCAGCCAGTATCAGATCACACAAGGCAGGGAGGTTTTGCTAGCGTTCCCTTAAAGAATGCGGAGCAGAAAAAAATCCAGGCAAATTTAGTATAGAGATAAGTGTCACAATCTGCTTAAATATTGCAGAAAGAACTTCAGATTCGAATATTTCCTTGAGCAAAATTAAAACACACAAGTTATCTGTTGATACCAAAACCTGATTTTTATTAATTGCTAAGACATGAAAAGAGAAAGAGGAAAAAATAAGAAAGGGTTGGAAAGTGCTAAGATATTTCTAGAAGCAGAGAAAAGATACCACCAAAAACTACCTTTCCGCCATGTTGGTGTGTGCGGGGGAGAAGCAGTTTACTGTCTTTTTTTTTCTCAGTCTCTGCCGCTTTTTTGATGTTATCCCTTTAGCTGCAGGGGGTCTAACAGCTTTAGTTCTCTGGAATGCAGGATGTGTGATTTCTTTGGTCATGCTAAGCCACTTCCCAGGCCATGCAGGGTCTCAGTTCAGATGCAGCTCCCTGGGCCTCAGAAATATAATGAGGTTAGAAGGATAAGATATAACTCATGAATGCAGCACGGTGAGTCACAGTTCTTTCCAGGCCAGCAGAGTCTCAGTCTCCCATGGCAGGTAGGTAGCATACTGCGGCGGAGAAAAGGTGAGGGGAGGTGAGGAGACTCCTGGGGCAACCAGTTGTCTCTCCCTTTCCTCTTCCCTGATTTTCCAAAATTTGTCCTCGAGTTTTATAGTGTTCAAAGGAGATGTCATACGTGGTTTCTTGGCTCATAGACAGTTAAGGTGTCCAAGAAGATGTGATAACCTTAAACAATGACAGGATCTTTTGGCAGCAAAAGTCCCATGGGAAGTCCTGGTGAAAATTTCTGACAGAGAGCTGACAGACAATTTTTGGTAGGAAGTTTTTGACAGGCAGAACAATGACAAAATATAATTTTTGGTATTTCTATATTAACTGCGTGTTACAATAAGATGTAGAGCAGTCCTTTAATGAAGACCTTCAACCATGAGAAGTACAAAGACGCATGGGGCCACATGTCCAGGGTTTCCACAATTTATGGTATTGTCCATCTAATACCAGAATTACCTGCCCCCCAGATCCTCCCCTGGCATGCCCTTCTGGAAATTGAGTCAGGGGCCCTAAGACCCCTTTCTTCCTCATCCTCCTCTTCTTCACAGCATGCACAGTCCTTGGAGAGGTTCCAAGGTTCCAGGTTTGAAAGTTGCTTTGCCTATGGTGGTATCTTGTTGTTCAGGCCTAGGGTGCAAATGTTCTTGAACAGAATGAAGACCTGTCTTGAAAGAAGTCTAAACAAGCTAAAGAATTTAGAAAATTTGATATGAAATGGGGAAAAGGGTTTGGGTAAGTGTAAACTACTGTGCTAAAATGTGAGAGACTACAGCTACTTCTAAAATCTACAAAAAGTTAAAAATCCAAAAAGTTCTGAGGCATCACTAGTGTTTACCCAAAGGCACAAGGTAGATGAGGCATCCATGCCCACGTGATCCTAGATCATCACTCCATGGTATAGCCTCTTTTGGACCAGGCTTGGCCCCAGGTATGTCAGAGGACCACGGAGTTCCTCTTTCCCACGCCACAGATAGTCTGGCTTGCCCAAGACTTGATTCACTTCACCAGATCCCATCTTTGCCTCCATCTGTTTAGGGCAAACTTTTAGAGTTGTAAGGCTCTTTTTAGACCTGGATTATCTAGGCTCAGGCATTATCTGTCTTTGTGGCTTAGTTGAGGCCAGGTGGGTGTAAGGCAACAAGGGTTGTCCAAGCTGGGAGTTTGGGTGAGTAGATGGGCAGAATGAGAAAGACAGCAGACCTTGCAAATGTGTATGGTCAACAGAAGAGCGTGAGGAACTAACATGGAGAGGGAAAGGAAAGGTAAAGAAGGAGAGAGGGGAAATACCCTCCTGCTCTGCTGAGAAATAACTTGGTTTGAGATGCTTGCATTGAGACAAGCGTCTGATCTCAATATTTGACCTCAACCAGTTAAGAGACTGCACAAAACTGGAGTGAGTTGTCTGCTTTGCTGATACAGATGTGTCATGGTTCAGCTTAAGCAAGGAATTTTTTCTTTCCGTTCCCCCACGGTCCTAGAAGCCATCAAGAGCTATCAGATAAGTACTTAGGTGAACAAAAAGACCTCGCTCTCTCACTAATGGCTGAGAGATTAGTCTCCCAGGAAATGGGGCAGATGAAAAGCTAATGTTTACCTTTTTTCTCTCGTCTCCTGGGCAACGCGGGAGGAGGAGTTTTGGTGAGCTGGGCTATGGCTGGAACACAGGTTGGGGGTGAAGGTTGGTGTTCCTGTGGCTCCACGACCTATTTTAGTAGTTGCAGATCCTGCTCGGATTTCTTTTTCATCAGAGAGGAGCTGTTGTGGTTTTCTTTTGCCTGGAGGTTTTTGTTTGGGTTTTTTTTTTCCCCTTTTTCCCTTTCACTGTTCCTGTTTGTTTTCTTTCCCTGGCACTGGTCCAGGCACAACAGCAGCAGAGAGAGAGGACTGGGCGTAGACTGACTAGCTGGAGTAAGTGATCCAACAGCGCCACCTGGTGACTGCTATAGGACATTACAAGTTCTGCATCTCCAGTGACCCAGCAGCGTCCCCTGCTGACTGTGGTTGGAATTGCACCAAAGGGCGCAAAATTGAACTGTTTACTTTTCCTTTTGCCGGTTTATCTGTTTGTTTTGGAAGGGGATTATTTGTGGGTATAGGAGTATTGTTTGGTTGTTTTACTTGGTTTTTTTTTCGTGTGTCTGTTAATACACATATACCTTTTAATAAAGGGTTGTTATTTTTCCTTTTCCATAATTTGTTTTTCCTTCAATTGGAATCTCTTAATTTTGGATTTATAATTGTTTAGAGGAAGGAGTTTGGGTCTTTTCTCCTAACTCATCCTCAGAAAAAGACCCTTGTCTCATTTAAACTGAGACAAGATGGGACACATTGCTCATCTCAGAGCTGCTGATATGATGTTGCTCTGAGCTGTCATCATCTGCCACAACAACAGCATTTAAATGAAAGGAAGAAACATCAGGACAAGAAAAGAAGGATTTCTGACTGGTGGGCAGCCTGATAGTGAGCCCAGAGAAACCAGTCCTCCATGGCTCCAGATATGAGCAACTGGAGCTACTTGTGCCACCAGGAGGAGCACGTCAATGAGTCTCACACAGCAGGGTGGACCCCCTCCTCCTGACCAGCAGGCTGGACACGTTTCCAGGTCAAAAGCCTCTTCAGGGTGGGTGAGGACTGCATTGCCTCTGCAGCAAGGATATTGGGCTTCCCGGATATCTTCTCTGGAGAATTTCAAAATCCATCTGGACACAATCCTGAGTAACATGCTCTAGGGGACCCTGCTTGAGCTGGGAGGTTGGACTAGATGACCTCCAGTGATCCCTTCCAACCTTACCCATTCCGTGATTCTGTGATTCCCTCTTCATCTGGAGAAGACAAGTGTTTGCATCAAAGACCACTGAAGCTGATGAACCTGCTAAATGGTTTTGGGTAGGCCATAAAAAACCTCCAAGATCTGGCTGACTCAATGTGCTGGTTTTGGCTGTGGCAGAGTTAACTTTCTTTGCAGTGGCTGGTATGGGGTTATGTTTTGGATTTGTGCTGAACACAGGGTTGATAATATAGAGATGTTTTTGTAATTGCTGAGCAGGGCTTGCATAGAGTCAAGGTCTTTTCTGCTTTCCGTACTGCCATGCTGGCAAAGAAGTTGGGGGTGCATAAGAGGCTGGGACAAGACACAGCTGAGACAGGTGACCCAAACTGACCAAATGGATGTTCCATACCATATGTCATCATGCTCAGTGTATAAAGTAGGGGGAAGAGGGAGGAAGGGGGGACTTTTGGAGTGATGATGTTTGTCTTCCCAAGTAACTGTTATGTGTGATGGGGCTCTGCTCTCCTGGAGATGGCTGAACACCTGCCTGCTCATGGGAAACAGTGAATTAATTCTTTTTCTTTGCTTATTGTGTGCAGCTTTTGCTTTCCCTATTAAACCTTCTTTATCTCAACCCATGAGTTTTCTGACTTTTACACTTCCAATTCTCTTCCTGATCCTGCTAGTGGGGGAGTGAGCGAGTGACTGCATGGGGTTTGGGTCCCATCTGGGGTGGAACCATGACACTCCTCTTCCTACAAAATCAAAGGATCCCAATGGAGAAGGAGAATCCATCTGTAGGATGACGACCAAAACTTGAGTTCATTAAGTTGGGAGAAGGTCTCTGCCTTGCTGATCCCAGAACAACTTTGACTTCCTGCAGCCACTGCTGGGACAGGTGGTGGAGAACATGCCTTGAAGAGGATACAATTAGCAGCTCTGGAACTTTCCAGGCACACTTTCCCACCTCCTTGTCTTTTCTGTGGAAATGTCTTCAGAGTTTAACTAATGAAAATGTCAGCCCTGCCCTTGTTCCAGGGAGTGAAAACAAAAGTTGGAGTGGACTCAGGACTCATTTTTAGTCATGGATTAGTCTCTGCTGTAGCAGACATTATTGTCTGGGCAAAAATAAGATTAAATCCACGAATTCAATCTTCTTGAAGCATTTTATGGGCAATGCTTGTTTGTTCCAGTGCAAATGTGATCTAGGACCAAACTGTGGCTTGGGAAAGAGAAGGAAGATGTGCTAGAAATCGCTAATAGACACTGCTCATGTGAGATCTTGCATTGCATTGAATACATGCAAGTGTCTGCAAGCCATATTTTGGTGTTGGTCATGGTGAGTTACCTGGAGTGAGGTTGCTCAGATGGTGTCAGCAAGGTGACACTGGATTTACCTTGTGTATGCAAAACCAACATGTGGGCTTGGAAAACAATCTCCACCAAGGCCCTCTGTGGCTAGATATAATGAGCAGAAGTGAGTAAACTTGAAAATAGAAAACTTAGAAATGTAATGTTCTGGTTTGTGCTGTTATTTCTTTGCCAGTGGTTTCTGTAGTCCACCAGTACCATGCTTGGCAAGGACTGGCTCTTAGTTGTGCAAGCTGGTTCAGTTATGCCAGTTGTATGATTTGATGACTGCTAATAAGCATAGATTTCCTGAAGTATTCCCCAAAATTTTTCCTTTGCTGCCAAAATCCTTATCAGCACTTGGATTAGTTGTAGGGAATGAAAAGTTACAATACATATTGTGTTATGTTAAGACAAATTTGGTTTTTATTTAATCATATGGTCCCGGTCACATTTTGATAGTGTTTTTCCTATGGAGGGAAATGTATCATTGCACCAGTAGGTACCAGAAAAAATAATAAAAAATGTTTGATTTAATTGACTAAAAATAAGGAAAATTAACTCTGTACCAATACAAAATGGGTTAGGCTTTTACTTTAGGTTATGTTGGCACTATATGTCTTCCTGCCCACATATCAGAGATAAAGTTTGCACTTTCTGGATGTCATGGTCTGATTCAGCCACTGCCTCTCCAGGCAGTCTTTGCCCGCATTCTCCACCAAAAATGTCGTGGGTATGCCCTGGGCTAATTTCTCTTACCCCCCACACAATTGTTATAAGTTGAGAGAAGGTTTATGCAGACAAAAGAGATCTGATTTGGGAGAATAATATTAGGATTTATTACTAGCAAGATAAAAACTAAAGAACTCCATCTACAACAATTCTAATTAGGAAAAAATGCTATGTAGTTACAGAAATACCCCTCCCCCCTTTGTATCAGTTCAGGAGGAGAAGCAGTCTCTTTTCCATTTCTGGAGCTCCAGGTCTTTTAAATAACTTTGCAGCACTCGAAAGTTCTTCTTCTATTATCTCTAGGACGACAACTTTGATTCGTCGAAGTTGGAACTGTTTCTCTTTCTCTCTCTCTCTCTTCTGTGTTGGCCTTAGGGTTGGGCCTACCCCCTTCCTGGGCTAAGACTGGAGGCTGGGGGTTACCCAGGTCCTGTGGGATTCTTCCATGGACTGCAAGGAGACGCCTACCATGGATCTTCACCACAGGGTCACAGGGAATAATGGATTTTGAGTCCATCCCTGTTTCCTGTGGGGTCTCTTCCCACAGGAGAACAGTCCTTGATAGACCTCTCCGACGTGGATTCATCCCTTGGGCAACAGTTCTTCCATTCTCTGCTGTCCCTCAGGGTCACAAATTCAGCTGCACCAGCATGGATTCCTCACTCGGATCCCACATCCTACCAGAGCCGACTCGCTCCAGAGTAGGTCTCTCTTTCCCCATGGGTCACAGGTCTCCAGCAGGACTCTGTTTCATTTTAGACCTCTCACGAAGTCTCAGTCTCCTCATGCATCCACTTACTTCAGTGTCAGCTCCTCTATGAGCTGCATGGGGGTCTCCTCACCCCAATAAACTTCCACAGGTGGCAGGGGTTTTTAGTTTTCAGTCTTTTCCCTGCTGAAGGGAGAGAGAGAGGGGGAGGGGGAGAGAGAAGGAGTTCTCCCCCTTCACAGCTTTTCTTTTCTCTCCAGCTGCCAGCTTTGACCTTGAAGGCCTGTTATCTTTGCCTGGAATTTCTTCTGCAGTATGTCTTGTCCAGGCATTCTTCCTCTAAAGTTTTTTTTTCTCTGTTACAAGAGAGAAGGGGGGCTTCAGTGCCACACCTGCCCCTGGTCCAGGGCCGGGGAGGAGGGGGCCCTGGCTCACTTGGGGCCAGCTGCCTCTCCTTACATGGCTACTAATTTCATCTGCGCAACAACCTTCTCTTCCATTTTCCTAAATATATAATTGGCAGAGGAGTTACTAAAACTTTTGATTGGCTTTTTCTCTGGAAAGCCACCTGGAGTAAACCATTTTCAGCCCCAGAGGGGGATGGGGGCAAACCCATGACACTGGACTGCAGGGAAATATATGACCAAGTTTCTCACAAGGACTGTCTTGCTATGGGAGGAAAAATTCAAGACAGGAGCTCTGACCAGATGATCTGCCTACCCTATGCTCTCTAGTTCATCATGACTGTCGTCAAAGGTCCTGCAGACATTTCGCTAAATCAAAGTCCTCCCAAGATACAGCAAAAGGCTGGAAATCCTTGGCTAAGATTATGTTAAACATTAGGAGATAAGAGACACAGAAGATGAGAGACAGGTTTTTTCTGCTTTACTTACATGCTACAAAATGCATCCCAGTAAATGTGGGGGAGTATCATTAAGCTTCTCTGTCTTGTGCCACCTTAAGACATTTTTGTGTGAAATACAACTAAATTGCTGCCTGGTGGCACAGGTTGGTGTGTTGGGGTGTGCAGAGGGATTAGAAGTTTAACCTGCTCTTGTACCTTGTCTTCAGGCCCCATGAAGACCTGGAGGTGTAAAATGTCTCACCTGTGACCTGCTGTAGCAGTTTTCCGTTGGGAGGACTTATGGCCATTAAAGGTTGATCAATTTACCATAAATTACTTTGCAAGTACCCAGCAAACACAGCAGTTAGGAGGCATTTCCCCATGATTGCAGTGTTGCTCAGTGTCTTGGGATTAAGGCAATGTTGCCAGGGAAATGGGACCTTAAATGGAATAGAGAGTCCTCTTTTCCTGGACTTAATGTAAATTTAAAAAAAAGATAAAATTGAAATTCACAAGGAATGAAGTAGAAAAAAAGTTAGAATGTATACTGAAAACCAAAAGGTAAAACCAAAAATAAACTACAAACATACAATAACAGAAAGAGAAAATATCACCCAGAAAAGTCTCTTTATCCACTACTGTATTATTGAATTGGCAACTGGTGCTTCCTTTGGTGCAGTTACAGACGTGGCCAGAAGATGGCGCCGGCAAGCTTTGTCAGTGGTGGCAGTAATGGTGGCCGAGTCCCCAGAGGTGGGGGGGGGATGATCACCTCACACAAAAGGGGATGCAAGTGGAATGTGGCAGGCAGGGGGCTGGCTCCAGTGGCACAAAGGGGACAGCTAGCAGGGACAAAGAGGCAGCAGCTCCTTGTCAAGAGCCAGGCAGGGAAAAAAGAGACAGTACACATGATGCCGGGGTCCTTATATCCCTCCAACTCCTATGGGGCTTCCTGCAATTTCATTTTCCTGCCCCCCTGATCTTGTGGTGGCAAGCACCCTAAAGTGTGGCCCCTCACCCCTTTCTGGCCAGTCTCAGCACTGGTCACGTGACAGATCACGGTACCATTATCAGCATGCGTCCTCAAATGGTATGGTAAAATTACAAGGGATGACTTTAAACCTAAAACACTCAGTTTCAGCAATGGGCCAGGGCAGTGCAGAATCTCCATTTCATTGCTCAGTCTTTACCCGTTTGGGAGATACAGGGAATTTGGGCCAGCCCAACAGTGACAAATATAACCTGCAGGAGAACAGGGTATATGGATAGCTCTTGGATCTGTGTTTACAGCTCTGTCATTGAGAAATGGCAGGTCTGATCCCTCTACCTCTGGTTTTAATAGCATAGTTGAATCATGCTGTTATCTGACAGCACGAGAAATTGTCACCTTAACAAGTTCTACTGCTGGTGGCACATGTGTTTGTTACCTGCTACCTATCATTTTAGAGATGCTATTTGTAATTATGCACAGTTTTGCTTGTTTTGTGCATCTTCTGTTTGCATATGGGGATGAACAGGAAGCACTTGGGGCTCCCTGAGCTGCTGTGATGGACTGGCCCTGCCTGCCAGCAGAAGGGAGATGTGAGCATTAGGGATATGGGTGAAGAAGGCATGATGTGCATGTCTGAGTCTCAGGATGACACTCAGTTTCTTGGTGCTGTTGTTCCTGAATATTTTGTGCCATTCCCAAAAATTAAAAAAAGAAAGAAGAGTTTTTTAGTGTGCTGGTTTAAAAGTAAATCAGTGGGAGAAATGAACCCAGCTTAAGAGAGATTACAAGTCAGAGTTGCAATTTACTAGAAAGATTACAATAAATACAATGATACAGAAAAAATTGGTTTTAACCTGCAAAGACAGATGTATAACCCAACATCCTGGGACAAGAACAAAAAGGTGTTCATTAGCCCCTGTGCTAAGCACCACGTGGTCCCCCTGGGGGCGAAGGAAAATAAACCTGTTGGTCTGGATGATGTTCACAGTTTGTATTGGGTCTGACTAAGATGGTGTTCATTTCCCCATAGTAGCCCTTACAGTGCTGTGCTTTGCATTGGTATCTAGAAAGGTGTTGATAATACACCAGTGTTTTGGCTACTGCTGAGCACAGCATCAGCACTGTAACATTCCTTCCTCAATCGAGAGCAAGATTCCAGGAGGGGAAACAACCAGACCAGCTGACCCAAACTAACTAAAGGGATATTCCATACCATATTATGTCAGTTCAGATATAAAAGCTAAGGCAAGGAGCAGGAAGGCAGGCATTCATTGTCTCCAATGCCTGCCTGCTAAGGAACTGTTACGTGTGCTGAAGCCCTGCTTCTTGGAAGTGGCTGTCTATTGCTGCTCACAGGAAGTAGAGAATAAATCTTTTTATCTTTCATTTCACTTTTGCATGTGCAAGATTTGCTTTGCTTTTGCTTTAATAAACTGCCTTATCCCAACCCACAAGTTGTTTTCCATCTTACTCTCTCCCCTGTCCAGCTGGGAAGGGGAGTGATAGAGAGGCTGGGTGGGCAACTGGTATCCAGCCAAGGTCAGCCCACCACACAGTTCTGTCAAAGTAGTGATCTCAGTCTTGTCAAGAGTGGCAGTCGCAGTCCTGTTGAAGTTCTGGTCCTCCTCTGGATCTGATGAGTGGTACCACAAGTCCCAAAACCCAAAGATTATATATGATCAGGTTCAGGTGGAAATGCCCGGTACATCCCCCAGGGCAAGGAGTTTCACAATGGGTGATTTAACTCAGTGAGTCATGGGATATTTTTGGAATCTTTGATGGTCCAGGTCTTGCAGCTGCCTATTATGCCAGTCCATTGTGGCCCATTAGCAGAGATGACCCCTCTGGTTGGGTGTGAAAGTGCTACTGCTTCCCTGGAGGGGAGTTATCACAGCTGAGTCATTAGTGTGAAGACAAAGAAACACTCACCTGCTTTGCAGGGTTCTTTAGCACCCAGCTTGCAGCCTGAGGTGTCAGGTGTGCCCTGGGCAGCTGCTGCACATGATCCATTATTAACAGTCCATCAGAAATGACACAGGGTGTAGAATACATGGTTTTGGTTATACCCACGTAGTGATAAACTGGTCCCAGTCCCTTTAACTAGGACATTTAGGAAGATGAGATGTTCAAACACTGCATAAAAGGGTAGGTATCCTATCCTGGGGCTGATCTTCAGCAAAGATGCATCTCTAATAGCCTCACTTAAGTCTCTTCCTTCACCTCTGAGTTGACTCTTTCCCTAGTTTAAGAGCCAAAAGTTTTGTGTGATGCCTGTAGGAATGTAGGGATTAACTTGCCAGATTGGGTCAAGGGCCCATCCAAGTGAGGATGTTGAGCAAGGTGCAAGCCAGTGCCAGATATTTTGCAGAAAGCATCTGCTGCAGTTATCTTTCACACCTCATTTCTTCCTCATTCCCCAGTTTCAAGGCTTGTCTCATAGCAGTCCATTTTGTGTTTCCTATAGCTGCTCTTTCCCGGCATGCAACTCACACAGACAGGCTACTGAAGGGTCTCAGCAAAGATGCATGGCCTTCCTCCTGGGTCTCAGAGGTGGAAGATGTCTCATTTATGTTCTGCAGTCAGCGAGACAGTTTCTTAGAGTAGAGATTATTTCCTCAACTATGAAACATTTCTAGAGAGGGAAAGAAATACCTTGAGTTGCACGGAAAGTCAGCAAGCTTTGTGGTGAGCTCATAACCCATGAAAACATATTTTAGAAAGCAGATTTTTTTTTTCCCTTTTATGAAATACTGAGGCTTTTTCATGGAATAATAGAACAGTTTGGGTTGGAAAGGACCTTTAAAGGTCATCTAATCCAACCCCCCTGCAATGAGCAGGGACATCTTCAACTAGATCAGGTTACTCAAAGCCCTGTTCAACCTGACCTTGAATGTTTCCAGATATAGAGCATCCACTACATCTCTGTGCCAGTGTTTCACACCCCTCAGCATAAAAATTTTCTTCCTTATATCTAGTCTGAATGTCCCTTCTTTTAGTTTAGTCCCAGGGTAACAGGAAAGGATGCTTCCCTGGGGTGAAAACCCTCAGAGCTGGTATGTTCCAGTTTTGTTTGTATTTGGCCAAATATTGTTGGTTTTGAAGGAAACAAAGTGTACAAGTTTCCTTTTGGTTCTTTGAGGGAAACTAAGAGCATAAGTTTCCTTTTGGTTGTCTTTGGTATTGGTTCCCTTAAGGTTCACACTATGAACAAGGGATTTGAAGCCCATTAGTATATTATGAACTCCTGGAATGTTACAACTGTCATAGTGCTTTGTTTGTTATATGTTGATTCGCTAGTTTTGTGTTGTTTTGTCTTGTGTTGAAAACAAAGTCAGACATGGAGGTTTTGTTTGTTCTGAACCAGTTATAGAAACATCGCATTAAGAGTCTTTTTATGTTTGAGTTATTATATGGAGGGTAGTTTTGAACAACTGACAAACCATGCTATGAACTGGGGTTTGGGGCGCTGTTATTGTGTTAATCATTTTGTGTGTGTGTTTATTGTCATTTTGTGTTGTCTTGTTTGTTTTTGGAAAAGTTATTGTATACCTGATATACTTTGCTTACCTTGAAATATCCAGTTGCACAGAGTTAAAGATATTATCATGCTAAGAATTGCTCTATGGGAGGTAGTGCTGAACAGTTAACTGTAAGCACATCACATTAAATAAGACCTAAAATAAGAACTTTTATTTTTTATAACTGTTGGTTATATGTACAAGCCTTGTGTAACAGATGTAAGGTTCGCCCCCCCCTCCAACAAACAAGGTTGGGTCAGAACCAGTGTGCATATTGTAGAGCACCCTGAATTAACAGGTGGGATACAGGCATGGGAGGGGCTGTTGTTGCTCACAGTGTAAGGGGGGGCCAGCAGGCCTGCCCCTAGGGGACTCACTGGTAAAAATTAGGTTAGGGGGGAAAAAAAAGAAGAATTAGATTTTTTTTAATTGATACTGGGGCTATATTTTCTGTTTTGAATCAAGAATTAATAGCTAAAAGTGAAAAATATGTTCAAGTTGTGGATGCAACTGGCCAATCAGAAAAAGCTTTCTTTTTGAAACCCCTAAAACAAATGGGAGTGCATCAGTTTTTGTATTTACCAAATTCACCCAAACTCCTATTGGGCAGAGACTTACTAGAAACTCTGGGAGCTGTAATAGAATTTAAACAAGGTAAAATTGGACTTAAGGTAAAGAAAGAACAAATAATAGCAGTTCAGAGTTTAGCAATGAGCTATGTGCAGCCAAGCCAGGATAATTTAAATGTCAATCAGATTTTAGATTAAGTATACCCAGAAGTTTGGGCTACTAAAACACTATGAAAGCCAAAATGGGCAACTCCTATTCAAACAGAACTGCAACCAGGAGCCAAGCCAGTGGCTAAGAAACAATATCTACTGAGGCTAAAAGACAGGACAAGGGATTGAACCAATAATTGAAAACATTTTGAAAGTAGGGCTGAAAAAAAAATTTATTTGGTTTACAGCACTAGATCTAAAGGATACCTTCTTCTGCTAAGGAAAACTTAGCTCACTTAGATAGTGTTACCTCAAGGATTCAAAAATAGTCCCACAATTTTTGGGAACCAATTATCTAAAGAATTGGAACAATGGCAGTCACCACCGGGAGAGGGTGTACTTTTACAATATGTGGATGATCTATTGATTGCTACTGAAAAGCAAGAAGAATGCATCCAGTGGACTGTCAGTCTCTTGAACTTTCTGAGTCTAAATAGCTACCGAGTCTCTCAATAGAAAGTGCAGCTGGTGCAGAAACAAGTGGTGTTCCTGGGATATGAAGCATCAGGGGGACAACGCTCTATGGGAACAGCAAGAAAGGAAGCCATCTGCCAGACCCCCAAACCACAGACAGTGAGAGACCTTCGGGCCTTCCTGGGAATGACAGGTTGGTGTTGTTTATGGATATATCAGTATGGACTAATTGCAAAGCCTTTGTATGACCTGCTGAAAATGACTAAGGGCAACATAATCTGGACCCCCAAAGCAAGTGGAGCCTTCAAATGGCTGCAGCAAGAGCTCATGAGGGCTCCAGCATTGGGGTTGCCTGACATAACGAAGCCCTTTTGGTTGTTCTCGCATGTGCAAAAGGAATGGCTCTGGGGGTCCTGGCCCAACAACCAGGGCCATATCAAAGGATGGCCCATCTGCCTGAGGGCAGTAGCAACAGTGATCATAAATATAGAAGAAGCCAGGAAATTCACAATGGGACAGAAAATTACTGTATTAGTGTCCCACACAGGTTCTGCAGTGCTGGAACAGAAGGGGAACCACTGGTTGTCACTCTCTTGACTCTTGAAATATCAGGCTATCCTGGCTGAATCAGATGATATAAACATTCAAGTGACTAACATTGCCAATCCAGCTTCGTTCCTAGAAGGTAAAACCACAGCTGAACCCATTGTACACGACTGCCTGGAGACCAAGGATGCAGTGTATTCCAGTTGCTCAGACCTCAAAGAAGAGCTATTCCAGGATGCAGAGGACTGGTTTACTGATGGCAGCAGGTGTGAAGATGGCTAGGTGTGCTGTAACCACCACTACTGAGGTAATCGAATCCAATCCTTTGCCCACAGGAACCTCAGCCCAAAAAGCAGAACTGACGGCTCTCATTCGAGCTTTAGAAGTGGCAGAAGGAAAACAAGTTAACATCTGGACTGAGTCCAAATATGCTTTTGGCATAGTTCATGCCCATGGAGCAATTTGGAAAGAAAGAGGACTTTTAACTGCTCAAGGAAAAGTTGTGAAATATGCTGAAGAAATTCTACGATTCCTACAAGCTGTACAATTCCCCTCTCAGGTGGCAATTATGCACTGCTGAGGGCACCTGAAAGGGAACACTGTCCCAGAAATAGGAATCAGGAAAGCTGATGCAGAAGTTAAGTTAGCTGCTGCAAGAGGTGAGGAACTACCAGTAGCAGCCTTAGTGCCAGAAAAGCTAGATACAGACAAACAAGCAGAGGATCAAGAATCAGATTATAACTGGATACATAAAAATGGAGGGAAGCTGTTAGACAATGGGTGGGGTCAACTAAAAACAGATCAGCTAGTATTACCAGAAAAATTAGTATGGCAATTTGCAAAAGCAGAACATGATAAAACTCATTGGGGCTTGGACTCAATCAATATTTAAGAACCAGAGTGGCAGGGCCAAATTTATTTACCTCAATATAGCAAGTCTGAAAAATAATCCAAATACTGGAACTAAAATGTTGGAAGTTCCCCACAAGAAATATATTCATGGTGGAGAAAAATATCTGAAGAAAATGAGAATTGAGGAAAGACAGTTTTGGAATGCATCTACACTACTGAACAACAGATGACTTTCTACCTCAGAAACAGCTTTTCATGTTATAAAAGTGTTAAATTTATTCAATTTAGTACCAATGTTGTTAGAGAAATATCTTGCTTTGTATGTAATGTGTAGTTTCGATTACTGTTAGACCCTGCCCCTATCTACGATTGTAAACCCTAAGCTCATTAGCCCTGTTAGTAGTATAGCTTTTCCCTGCTTTCCATCTCCAGTACCCATGTTTAGATATTGCCCTGCATGTTAAACTCCCTAGAAATCTTCCCAAATTCCACACATTCCATGCTTTACTGATAAAAAGCTAGCTCACACAGCAATAAAGGGCATTTTGGTCTTTTGACCATTTTACCAGTTTGCCTCTTTGTCTTCACTGTTATTGGGGTATCTTGAACCCACGGTCTGAAAATCTCAGTGGTGTTAGAGCTATCCCCGCCGATACTAAAATACATCAAGGGGCAATAAAACAAAGGGCATTTCCCAGGTCAAGTTTGGCAAATTGATTTCTCTGAGCTCCCAAGAAAAGGGGGGTTTTGTTATCTTTTACTTTTGACTGACACATTTTCTAGGTGGCCTGAAGCATTCCCGTGTAGAACAAATGAATCAAGAGAACTGGTTAAAGTCTTGTTGAATGAAATAATGCCATGGTTTAGAATACCCAGAAGTATATCCTCGAATAGAGGATCCCAATTCTGTGCAGAAATTGTACAAGCAATAAGTAAAGTGCTAGAGATTAATTGGCAATTGCATATTCCATACAGACCCCAAGTAAGTGGGCAACTAGAAAAAATGAACCATCTCACTAAACAGCAAATAGCTGAAATCTGTCAAGAAACAAATTTGTATTGGTATCAAACTTTACCTATTGCTTTAATTCTAATCAGGGTGTATCAGGGACTGCTGATATTTTTTGGTCTGTGTTTGGCCCATCCACCTGCGAAAGTTTTGTTCTTTGCCTGCCAAGTTCACTGATAAACAGGAACCTCGTCCTTGGAGAGACAGTTTCTTGTATAAACTGTTTTAATTGGTGTTCTGTAATTGGCTGGTTGTCTGTAGAGGACATTTGAAGGAGAAACTGAAGAGGAGAAGATGAGTAAAGTCCCCTGACCCAAATAGATAAGACCCCTTGAGTTAAACAGAGCATGCGTTAGGGGATTCACGCATGCCCTGAAAGGGTACACTTATATAACCAAAGAGGCGGACTGAGAACCTCTGTCTGGGCGGTACTGGCCACACCTGCCTGGACAGATGCAATCAGTTGATGGTATAGAAGCAGTCAGCTGGGTTTTTTCGAGGGATTTTTGCTTCACACAAAGGACCACTTGTCTATAGCAGGGATGCCTGCACATGTGAGATATCACCCCTCCGAAGGATGCAGCTGCTGTAAAGGTTTCTATATCAGGAGTGGGGAAGACAACTTTTTTAGTGACACCTGCGTGAGTAGGGTGTCACATTCTCTTATTCTCTTTCTCTCGGGTTCCCGTTTACTTGCACACTTTTGTAATAAATATTGGGTTTATTGTTGAGCTTGCAGCAGTGTCTTGGTTTTCAATCTTGGCATCCTTTTGAACTCACCCTGTTACACAGGGTCAAGCCATGGTCTAAAGAAAAGCTAAGTTCATTCAAAATTCTGTATGGCAGACCCTAAGGACTGAATAATATTAACAGTGAAGCTTTGGATCAGATAGGTAATCAATATGTGCATGATTATGTTATAACTGTGGGGAAACAATAAGAATTTTGCTGTGGTGTTGAAAAACCAGATTAAGCAACCTGATTGTAAAGCACATCCATTCACTCCTGGTAATTGGATATATTTTAAGGATTTTTCAGGAGACCCTCTGCAAAAAAAGTGGAATGGACCTTTCCAGGTGTTGCTGACCACATTCACAGCAGTCCAGATAGGAGAACAGCCCACCTGGATTCAGTACTCCCGAGTCAAGAGAGCCCCTAAGAAACTATGGACCTCAGAACCTGTAAGACCAACCACTCTCAAGTTCACCCGACTCTGACTACTGGCATCTTACTGAGTATGGTGACTATAACCTGGGCTGGATCATTAGAGTGGCCATGGTCTCAATCCTATATTGGGCATTCCAGTTCTATGGGAAAAGATCTTTCAAGAGATTACAAATGGAATTAATTTTTGTGTTTATAATTTTACTAAAATAATAGGCTGTGATTTTAAATGTACAATTCCGATAACTACTGGGCAATTAGTTGAAAATGATTATTAGTTGTATCATGATATACCTAAATTACAAATAGATATGGATATTGATCTTTTCAAAACGATGCTTAGACACTCTGATATAGAAAAACTGCTCCAAGAAGTGAACAGAACAACCCAATGTGTGGTCTGGCAAGTAGAGCATGAAACGACAAATATAAAAACTATCCTAACTAAAGTAGAACAAGTGGGAGAACATGATTGGTGGGATGTCTTTACAGGATATTCCCGTACAGCGACACAAGTTTTTCACTACTTAATACATCCAATATTGATCATAGTAGCAGTTTTAATCCTGCTATCCCTCTTAAATGCGTGGCTGTGGTACAAATTAGTGCCATAGTCAAGAAGACAGATAATATGGGCAATGATGCATACCTATTGTATTCCTTTGAAACTTGACGAAAGAATTCGTAAGTCTTAAGAAAAGGGGAGACTGAAACGAGAGCAAGGCCTAAAGAATTACCTGAAATATCTTGCTTGGCTGAGAGAAGCCCCTCCATACGTGCTCTGCCTAAATTGCTAAAGAAAAATGTGTTCTGCTCCATTCCTTGGACCTAATCTTAAGAAGAAGGCTAGAAACATTATACAATAGGTCTGTAGGTCATAAATTAAGGTAAAGTAAGCCAAGGTAGACATTTGAATAGGAGAAATAGGTCTAAAGCCAAGGCTTTCTCCAAGCTTCAGTGACTGGGTCAAAGACAATGGAAAGTTAGAGAGGTCAGAGGAAGACTACAGAGATCTCAGCCTCAATGATGAAGAAAGGTGGATGTACCCCCAGAATTGATGGCCAAGAAAAACTTCATCAAAAGCTCTGCCTGAGCTCTGCCTATCTTCCACCTATTATCAATATGTATGATTAGATGTTACAATCATATGAATATGTATGTAAGATGTTGCAATCATAGAAGTTAGACTGTATAAATTACCCTGTTTTGTACCGATACCTTTGAACAAGTGCTTTGTGGTGATAACTCTGCTTGTTCCTGATGTCAACAAATAAATACCATTGCTGCTCAAAAGACCAAAAGCTTCTGGGGAGTTATTTTACCAGATTTCTTGGATTCACCTGAACAGCAGCAAGCATTTGAACAGATTAAGCAGGAGATTGCCCACGCTGTAGCCCTTGGGCCAGTCAGGACAGGATGAACTAGAAATGGAAAGCAGATGTATAGAGTCTCACATGACGAGTTGCAGAAGCCACAGAAGGATAAGGTGAATCAAGTCAAGTCACAGATCTCAGAGAATGAGAGAATTGGCCAAAACTTTACCTCTACTCTGACTCATGGATGGTGGCCAGAGCTCTGTGGGGGTGGTTGGACAGATGGAAGAAGGTCAATTTGAAACATAAAAGGAAACCCATCTGGGTTTCCGAAATGTGGCAAGACATTGCATCCCAGATAGAGAAGCTGATCTTGACAGTCTGCCATGTAGATGCACACATGCCCAAAATCCGTGCAAATGAAGAACATTACAACAACGAACAGGAAGACCAAGCTGCCCAAGTCAAAGTGTCACAGTTAGACCTTAAATGGCAGGGTTTAGAGATGTAACAAGAACTGATAATATTTACAATGAAATGTACCAAAGAAATTATATATAGCTAATCCAAGTGATTTAACCAAGCAAAGGAAAAAACAATGAGGAGGAGAAGTGAGGCAGCCAGCCAAGCAATAAGCAGTTACTGTATAACCAAGTGAATTGTCTTGAAGAAGTTAATAAGGCAGGCAGTCAGAACATTGGGGGCTTCAGACAGAGAAGACCACCAAAGACCCCTGATGAAGCCCCTCTGAGACCTTAGAAGGATATGCATATGCTAATAGATGTTGGGAAATGTCATGAATATGTAATAGGTATGCAGGGAACTGAAAATTAATAATCATGTAATGTTGGCATATAAACTGTAGCAAAGATACCTCTGTGTGTGAAATGATTCCCAGGGCACCTGGTGTGCTGTGATCATGCAGTGTGTGATAATAAAAACATTTTCCCCCTTCCTGGCAGTAGGTTAAGGTACATTTCAGTTGGGAATTTAAAATGTACACACATGATTTTCTTGTCTTCTTTCAGTTCACCTGACATTATTCTTGTTATGTTGCATAGCTTTTAGTATTCTCAAACAGGGCTAACTCACTCATAGCAAATTATTGTCAAGAGAGAGTTTTACACACCAAACATATTTTCAAAAACAAAACAAAAAGGGGGAAGGAGAATATGCATGTGCATGAACAGGTGCTGGATCAAAAATTGATCTCATTAAGGTTTGTTAAACTTTTTTGTTCCTTGTATTGATTCCTCTTCAGGACAGGCGGAGTTGGTGAACATGACTACCAAAAATGGCAGACTGAGAAGCACACAGCCACTAATACTTGGGATCTAAGATGTGTGGTTGAAATGCAAAACTATAATAAAAATCCCAGCTATGTGTGAATGAGAAGTGATTGTGGTGGCCACCTTCTGAATGACTGGAAAAAAGCTGTATGAGTGAAAAAAGCTGCGTAGATATCTATGTGCGTGAACTTAAAATACTTAATGAGTGTTAAGATTTTAAGAGAATATGCTGTATAGATTTAATTATGGTAAGTTGATTGAAAAAAAGCTGCATAAATATCTGTGTGTGAACTTAAAATACTTTATAAGTGTTAAGATTTTAAGAGGATGTATTATATAGATTTAATTATAGTAAGCTGATGCATGCTAGCCTTCAATGATTGGAAGCAAGTATCAAAGAATTATAGGTTAATGCTGGTCAGAATTAGCTAAATGTTCTGTTGGTAAATAGGAACTATCAGAATGGCTTTTGCCTATAGTCAAGACAGGTTTGTTTCTGTTGTCTATTTTTGTAGTTGTGCTACTAATGTTGCCATGTTTGGTGTCGTGTTTGCAAAGGGCCCTGCAAAGGACGGCCCAGGCGATTTTCCTAGCACAAATACAAAAAGGGGGAATTGTCGGGGTAGGCGGTGGGTCCGCCGTGCCCCTTTTGAGGGATGTAGAGGAAGAGGATTTTGATCTAGACACCCTAAGGCCTTTCCCCTGAAAGAAAAGCAGGGGCCATAGAGATCTTGGTAAAAGGTGCCAGTCCTGACCATGGGAGAAAGAATGTAAATAAGAGGTGAACATCCAATCATATGTGAAGGCTAGTGGTAAATATAGATAATAGAGTTAAGAATAGTGTTAGTATGTAAGATTCTAGGACACAGTGTGTGAGTGCTGCTGTGTGAAGACAATGTAATATTCAGGATGAAGAATAAAAGCTGAATTTAGGCCATCATCATCTAAGTGCCCAGTTTTATTATTATGGTCGTCCTCACAAACAACGACACAAGTCCCCAAGGCAACCCCCCACTCACTCAGGTGGTATTTACAAGGTTGTCTTACCAATCCCAGAATGCTTAGAATTCCCCATAGCAGAAGTTGCATCCCCAGAGTGTTGACAGGCTCACAAAATGGCGGGTGTTCCTGCAAAGGCAATGTTGTCCTCCATGTGAAGCTTGAGTTCCACTCCCAGCAACAGTTATCTGCTTTTTATACAATTAACCCATGATGTCCACCTAGACAGGTGTGGCCAGGACTGCCCAGCTAGAGGCCTTCGGTCCTTTCCCCCGTGTGATGGTTTTGGTCTAGGCCTTCCTGGTAACCAACTTGTAACCAAGGAAGTGGCCACGTACCTAGTATTCCATATGATTTTTACGTAAAACAGAGTATATATAAGTTGGAGATTAGAGACCTCTCTCTCTTCTCTTCCGATGAGGTTCAGGAACAGTGGGCCTTTGTGTTGGTCTCTCTTATCTAAGGCTGAGGCCTGCAGCGTCCACTGGCCTACCACGTGGGAGGTTTGGAGAGTGCTGGCCGTGTCTGCCAATCTTGCTTTCCTAAGGGACATGGTGAGATTTGTTTTCCTAGTTATAATTTTTGAATTTGATTGTGTATATCTGTTCGGTGTCCCTTTTTGTCCCTTTTTATCCCTTTTCCCCCTTTCCCTTTCCCTTGGTGGGGATGGGGGGGGAGAGTGTTTGGATTCCCTGTGCTATGTATGTAACATCTTAACTGTATATAACTGTAATATACGTAAATATATATATTTTTATATAAGTAGCTTGATTTCGGGTTCTTTAATTTTTATAGGCTTTTTTTTTTATTTACCCTAAGGGAAGAAGGGAGGGGGAAGGGGGTTGCTACTGTGACTTTGGGCATTTGGCAGGGAGCCAGGTCTGAACCATCACTCCGTTAAGTGGCACCCCTTCTGCGCATGCGTGTTACACCTCAGGGGTCTTTCCTAAATGAGTCTGGGGGCTTACTTCATCCTCCTCCTCTTCACTTTCTCTTTCAAATGTCCTTGGAGGGTTGTTGGCCAATAGCCAGTCCCCAATTAATTTCAGTTTAGACAAGATGTTTCTTTCAAGGACGAAGTTCTCGTTTATCAGTGCTTGTTTTCCCATAACTTGTCAGGAAAAGAACAGACTCTCACAGATGGCTGGGCCAAAACACAGACCAAGAAAGGCATCATCTACACGTGTCCAGGGGTTCCACAATTTATGGTGCCTCCCAAGAAATTGAGTCAGAGGCCCTAAATCCTCTTTCTTCCTCATCTTCCTACTCACATACTTCCTACTTTGACTATGATGGTATCTTGTTCAGGCCTGGGGTGCAAATGTTCTTAAACAGAAGGTGTTTACTGTAGTCCTGCCTTGAAAGGAGCCTAAACAAGCGTAAAGAATTTAGAAAATTTGATATGAAATGGGGGAATAGGGTTTGGTGAGTGTTAATTACAATTCTGAAGTGTGAGACACTGTAGAATTATACTAAAAATCTGTATTTACTACACAGCTACTTTTAAAATCTACAAAAAGCTAAAAATCCTAAAAATTCAAAGGCATCAGTCCCCCCTTTTAGAGACTGACAAAACTCTATCTTGTCCAGTCTCTGCCACCTATATTTAACATTATACCAGAAAGACGACCAACACCAACAGCATCATAAAATGAACTATTATACAGATACTAACTACATATATAACTAATATAAACAGTTGCTTTATCCAGGTCCAGTTTGGTAACTATGAAGTAAGTTTACAGAAGATACCTCTGAAAACTTAATGAGACATCTTCAGGAATTGTCTGATGTAGAATTTAAGCTTGTTGCCAAATTTCAGCCAAATCCATAGTGCAAATCCAGCAATCACTTTTTATGAAGAATATTGGATATATTTTTACTAAAGCCAAATGTAAATTTTGATTTTGAACCTGATTCATAGTTACTGGTAGGATTAGGCAATACCCACAGAAAAACAGTTTAAACATATTTTTCTTTATCTGTAACAGTCCCTCTTGTTCCACAGAGGCCTCCTTCCCTCTGGGTAGCGAATCCAGGGTCCTTTGTCAGCAACCTTGAACTCAATGAGGGTGCTCAGCAGAACTTGAAATAGTTCTTTTTACTTAGTTTGCAGAGGTTCACAGTCCCATTATTTAACATAGTCTCTGGGCTGGAACAGATGAACAGGAGCATCCAGTCCCATGGGTCTAGATGATGCAACGAATCTGCAGTTTCTGCAAAGTAGAGCCTAAACCATTAAACAATTTTGTAAATTAACCTTCCCTTATGTGAATATAGGGGTCATAGGTACTCATGTTGGGCTTTTTGTCTCTCCGCTTTGGTTGCATGCAGATCTTCAGAAAGGCCATAAGCAAGGCCTGAACCCCCATCATAGATGTTTCTTGACAAATCCTGCTTATTTGTGCTTTGAGAATTAATGGTGACTCTCTGTCCCATGTCAATCTCAAAGGAACCCCAAATCTTGGAATTCCTGCATCTTGACTGTGTGAGAGGAATTGAGCTTTTATAACATAACGTGATTGACTCCCAGTCGTAAATCTATAGGCCAGTTAGGAGCTTACCAAAAGCAGGATGTGTCTGGAGTTTGATGCAACACCAAACAGCACCCTGGCATTGCCAGTAACTCACCACAGAGAGCTTGCATTCTCTGAACAGATTTCAGGCCTTATCGGGGACAGGCCACAGTCTGCCCCAGACTGCAGTCAATCGTCTCCACCTCATGGAGTGGTCGTGCAGGTGCCTCTTGCATGTATTAAAGCATCCTCATATATTGGGTTAGGTGCACTTATGTATATGTGCCTATGTAGCATCTTACTTCACAGACCCAAGTTGTAAGAACAAACTAAATCATTTATTGATTACAATTTTTGGTGTATATATAGGGTTTGGGGAAGGCAGGACAGAGAGGGGACTTTTTCTATCACGTTTATAGCCAGGGTCAGGGGGCAGGGACACACAGAGAGGTGTTTTTCATGAAACAGAAAAGCAAGCAGTGTTTCATTACAGTTACAATGATTGGTGGGACAAAGTAAGGCCATAAAGAGATTTACTACAGGAGCTTACAAGTTCTGTTAATTTGTCTTGCTTATCACAGATTAATGCAAGAATTTCAAGGAATGAGTGTAAACAGTTCTTCATTGCTTTTGTTTAAATCCCAAGGCTTCTTGCTAAGATCTTATCTCTGCAGTGTCATGAAGAATTTACATTACAACATGCCTATGTGTGTATATGAACACTAACAAAACAGCTATATTACAATAAAGCTAGGAAACAATCTAAATAAATCATGTAAGCGATCTAAACAAATTATCCCACTAATGATGTTACCAGTTTTTTTCAAAGATTGCAAGCAAAATGCGAGTCAGGTCCCAAGGTCCCATGGGAGGGTCCACAGAACCAGTCCTTCATTTGCAGTTCTGCAGCCACCTTCTTACCCCCCTCTGCCTCCTAATACAGGACTCTTCTGTGAAGTTTAGCACTTCACACACCTAGATGACACTGAATGACAAAGCATTTTAGAGGTAAATTAGGTAGATAAATTTGATCTCACTATCACACAAAATCCTGTGTGGATTTCCAAACCAAACCAAGGAGGAATCTCTTTCACAAGCTGCAGTAATTAGAAAGGAGACACAGATATTCCAAATGGTACTCACAAAATGCTGCCGAACTGCTGGAGTGAAACATGCAAATGTGAACATTGCAAACTTTAAAACAGTGTAGCAAAACAATATGAGCTTTCAATTCTGCTGCTGGATCATCTCCTTATGGGATACCTGCTAAAGGAGAAAACTCGGTCCCACTTGGACCTGTTAGAAAGAGGCAGCAATCTAATAATTACAGTAACAATAAAAGAAGCCTAAAAGCAACAAAGAACAGAGGCTAACAAAATAAAAATAAAAATAAAATAGTCACTGCACCGTCTAGTGTTTTGACAGTATTATTCAAATTGGAGTCTTATCCTTGTGTACACCACCTTTGGAAGCCACAGGCTGATGTGGTCCTTCTTGTTTACTTACTCCTAACCCAGCTCAGGAATTCTTGATACAGTCCAAAACTTGTGTCTTAGTGTATCAGATGGTAAGGCTTCTTGTCTCGATTACTTCACTTGCCATTGTTAAGGCATATTCTGTTGTTCAATACTATTCTGCAGGAAGTGTTTTTCATCCATATGACTCCCAGCCTGGGTTTTCTGGTGGCACATGCTTCAAATCTGTCTGCTGGAACAGACTTTCCGCAAACAGTCAACTTCTGATACATTGTTAGTTTTCATTATGGACAAAAACAGTGGGTAACAACCAAGTGGCCCCTTCTCTTGTTTTGCCACAGCCCCCCGAGCTGAATCAGCACACAGATGGCAAGAATATTCACCACAGGCTGCAAGCCTGGAACTGACTTAGAACACACAGGGGCCAATACAGATAGTCCTTCTCCCCCTCCCCCCTTTTCGTTTTAGCCGGTCTAGCAGGAGAGAGGAGGAGGCGCCTCAGCGCCTGGCCTCCCGCACCCTCCTGCAGTTCCCCACAGGGACTGGGCGAGGGCCAGTCCCGGGCGAGCTTCCTTCAGAAGCCCCCCCTCTCCTCTCTGTTGCAACAGTTGCTTTTACCTGCTTTCGGCTCTTTCTGCACTCTGTTGCTATGGCAACAACAATGATGAACCTGAAGCCCGAGTAGGCAGGGCAATGACGACATGGGAGGGGCGGTCCGGGGCCAGACCACGCCTCTGGCCGCTGGCCGCTCCCCTCTCCGGGACAGAGCCTGATCCCGTGCCAACTTCGCCCACAGTGGCTTTGGAGGTCCAGAGCTAGGGTCTCTAAAGCCGCCTTGCGCTGCCCCCCCCCCACACACACATTGGCATGGCAAATGCAAATACACCTGCAGCAGTTCCTGGCATGGTGAAAACAATGCGTGCCGGGGAGGGGGGGTTGTGTGGTTAGAAAGACCCTGTTGCTTTCGGAATTGCGGAAGCGGAAGTCGCAAAAGCTCCAGAGGCCGTCCCCCCGTGTAACGGCAGAGACCCTCTTTTGGTCCCCAGTCATTGCCGAGATAGCGGGGTGAGGGGGGAAATGGGGGCGGTGGCAGAGGGAGTGGTGTCAGGGGAGCCTCCCCCAGCGTCAAAGCCATCCTTAGCAACCGAAGTAACCGAAGTAGCAACCATTTCATCTCTTGCTGCAGAACCGGCGGCCTTCCCCGGAGCGCCTGCCACCCCCATTTTTGGCGCAGTAGGATCGGCGGCAGCGACGTTCGGAGCGGGAGTGTGGGCAGCGCCGCATGCGGAGGCAGCTTTGTCCCCTTTTGCCGCAGGCGTTTTGCTCGCAGCTGTCGAGCGGTCAGGAGCAGCGGCGGCAGTGCCACTTGTAACTATGCAGCTTTCAGCGGCAGAAAAGTCTGGCATATGATAAGGGGTGATCAAAATATAAAGTGATGACAAACAGATTGTAGCCTTAGTTGCTTACTAGAGCTAATTTTTAGACAGAATTAGGATAGGGCCTTGCTTGCTTATGCTAACTCACAGACAGGATATGGATAATTTTATAATGAGCACTCTAGCAGGAACAGAAGACGTTGGAGTTTCGATAAAGAGCTTTGAGGATTAAGAGGAAGGAACTTGAAGACTGATAAAGAAGGGCTCCTAGAGATGATACTGGTTTTGAGGTAATTGGACAATGCCAATTCAGCAGTTCTTCGCAAAGTTGAAAAGTTCAAGCCTGAGGAAGACTTCTTACTTCATCCAAAGGCCCCCAAAAGAAGACCCCCAAGGGCTGTTTCAGGGCGGAGTTATAGGAGTGGTGTATGTTAATGATTTATCCTCCCACTTTTCAAGAATTTGCTGACATAGCTAATGCATATGTAACACAACTATTATATATGTAACAGAACTAATGCATATATAATATTATATCACTTAAAAAGAGCTGAACAAAGACAATAGGCATATTTGGGCAGAGATATCCCCTATGCACCCAGCACTGTACATAAACATACCTGCTTCAATACTCTTTGTGAGTTTTGGGGTTTGTTTCCACAAGTCACATGGCACCGCTTGGAATCGTGGTGGCAGTGCCTGGAGCTTCCCCTCCCTTGCATAGTTGGAGCGACTAACAGATCTCTATCCTTGTCACTCGAACTTTTGACATAGGTCTGACTAGTGGGGGAACACCTTTCATGATGCTTTCTTTTACCTCCCTGTATGATCGACAACTCTATTTCCATAGAAGCTTTCTCTGGCGACTTATGCTCATTTTTCCATTCTTTGGGATGATACCAATGCCATGATAAAAATGCAGGAGGTCCCATTGGGATGTCTTCTATGGACTCCACACAACACATAAAAATAACTATTAGGCAGGAAAAAACAGCAGACAGAAGTCTACCCTGGTCGCGGGTTCTTTTGGTTCTAAGACCAAGATGCAATACCTATGCCACCAGCGACTTCAAGCAAGGGCAGGATGTACAGAAAAGGTCTTAGAGAGGCAGCGTCCTCTTTCTCTTTCTGCCATACCAAGGCAATCCAAAAAAACCCCCTAGTGAATCCAGGCAGTGGTGCAGCTTGCAGTCACTGCACCCCCCTTACCTTACAGAAGTCACCAGGGGGGCCTTCCACCTCCCCCCTTTAACCAAGGATGGGCCAGTCAAACTGGTGCACCCGGCGAAATGCCAAATGAAGAAAAACTTCATGAAACAGACCCCCACACTGGCCAACCTAGCTGCTTCTGGGACACATTTTCACCTATGGACTAGGGAAAAACAACAGACTTTCACAACATCCAGGGATCTCAAGAAAGTCACACCCCAGTCCTAACCAAGTACTCCCAATTTCCAGAAAAAAACACTTTACAGTTGCTAGCAAAATTAACCAAAAAGAGCTGCTCTTTAGCTTACCTCTGTGAGTGTTTGAATGGATCTGTAAGCTCATGAAATGGTACTGCTTGATATTGGATGCAGTATCAGTATAGAAATATATTTTGGAAATTCAGCAGAGAAATAAATGATTAATTATATACACAAACTACTTTACCCCTTGTACTTTTCTTGTCCACGGTGTCTCATGTGCATACATATGTGTATATATATATATCATCTACAGACAGGCACAGATACAGGGTTTTATCTCTTGCTGGCAGCTTGTTGAGGTCATCATTTTATGACTCATGTTTTATTTGCCTTTTTTTTTTTTTTTTACAGACCCTATCAACTCTATAGAACATTTGGTCTCCTTTAATATATGTGGGCCCTAAAATAAGAACTGCAAGATAGCAGCATCACTAACAAACCACCTGTTCCCCTTGTGCAAATTAATCTGCTCCTGTTCTTTGCCACTGGAGTAGATTTTTCCCTTACAATTAGTTTTTTAATTTTCTTTCCCATCCTTACCTGTCTTTTGCAGGTGCATGCTACACCTATATCAACTGATTTGGGGTTTTATGTTTGAAGGTGTTTATTGTCAAGGTGGCTCAGAAAAGACCATGAGCTAGATCAATAATGCCCTTGCTGTAGCAACCAAACAATTGCAGAACCAACTGTAACTGCATTGCTGGCATCCATGTATGTTTGTGATCTTCCATGATGTTTGATTTCTGTTACGTGGCAGGGATTCAAATTACAGTTAATTGGCTTCAAGACCTTTTCTGCTGGAGATCCCTACTGTGCCAAGACAGCATTTTAGGCTTGTTGGGCACTTAGAATACTGCAGTACAATCTAATTTGTTTAGCACTGGCAATTAAGTTACTATTTATATTGTGGTAATGCTTCAGATTCTGTCTGAAGGGCCAGGATTTCTTCTTCCAGCATAGAACAGATGATGCATGAGTAGATGATCCCTGACCTTGGCAATGTCCATTCTGCCATGTAGAGTGGGATCTGTATGTCTTTATCTTCACTGGAAATATGTGATCTATAACATTATTTGTATGTTTGACTTCTGTGTGCTTGCAGTAAATTTGTGACTGAATAATCAGTGACACTTTCTGTGTTTTAGTTGGTAATTTTTCTACCTTGTGGTAGTTCTTGTTACTCTCTAAATGCCTGACTGTATTTTGTACAGTTGATTTCATTACCCTTTTTTCTATGACTCTGTTCTTCAATATTGTTTTGTTATTTCATTCTTTATTATCATACTACTGTACTGACTATGCCTCTCAGATTTTTAGCTTCAGCAAATATCTTTAGGACATTGAATTAAGTACACACATGCATGCACACATATTTATATGTATGTATATGTCTGGGAATATGTGCATGGGAATAAATTATAAAAATAGAAAAAAGAATTCACTGGCAGGGTTGCAAGTAGCAGGTTAATCCCAGGTTGATTCCTGAGGAACTGTCCCATTGTCTGTCTTCCATATGGGGGATCATCTCATATGTTGTATTTAGCTAGACCAATAATCAGTTTCATTTGTGTGCCTTCCTAGCTTTTTCAGCCCAATTTATTTTCATCCATACCTTACTGAATACTTTCAGCAAATCTGATAGATTATCTTTGTTTAAAGAATCATTTTTCTTAATAAAGATGTACATGACCCCACTGACTTCCAGCAAATAACCAAACAATGTGTTTTCAATTGTGAATAAAAAACCAACCTAACGAAAAAACACCAACCTAAGTTAAAGCTAGTTGGACAAAATTGTTGGGGCCTTAGCAGTTTTACACGAATATACTGAGTTCTGAAAAGGTCAGGAGTTGACTGTTAGACAAACAAGAACAAGTTTTACAGTTACAAGAATGCAGAGGTCAGCAGAAAGCGGGATGTGAAAAACAGCGATAACAGACTTTGTCCAGGAATGTGGGCTTTGAGACCACCAATCGATGGACTGCCTGAGGCACGTGAACAATGTGTACTGACCAATCATAAGAGCATGCTGTGCTCGTGATCGCATGTCCAGGACTCAAAAGATTATATATTGTGTAGCCTTCTGATAATAAAGCGGATTTGAATCTGCATCTTATAGATGTGTCGTTCTTTCCTGCTCACATGAAAGCCCGCGGCACAAAATAAATAGGATAGGACAAGAAAATGTGAAGAAAAGATTGTATGAAATGAAGATGTTCAGTTCCCCTTCCTCTACCCTTTCTTACCATGCTGGTGTCATGGTGTAGTTTTGTTCTTAGAAACTAAGCAGGAATTTTCCCTCCTCCGGCCCACGGTGTGAAAGGGATGTTGAATAGGCAGGTTGGCTGTGGCTTGGGCCATTGACCAACATAAAAGAAGCGGCTGGTAAAACCACGTTCCAAGTTGATGGCCTTCAGGATCTTGTCTGTGGGGAGTTCTTTTTTTTTTTTTTTACTTTTTTTCTCTCCTCTCCTGGGAAATGGGGGGAGGAGTTCAGTTGCTGCCAAAGCAGGAACAAGGTCAGGGTAGCAGGAATTCGGAGGTGGCTTTGTTCTCGACCCGGCTTCCAGCCGGGAATTTTATTTGGATTTTCATCGGCGAGGAATTGTTCTTGTACACATCAAAGGAGAGGGGAAAGCCACACCATACGACTCAGCCAGCAGGACAGAGTGAGTTCCCATTGGGAAGGACCTTTTTCTTTCTTTCCCTCCTCTCTCCCTTTTCCTGGTGAGGGGGAGGGAAGACCTCCATTTTCGGCTTCTCCAGCACACCCAGGGGACCCCGTAATGTGGCAACCACCAGTGATCCAACATCGCCCCCTGCTGGCTGGCAAGAAACACTGCAGACTCTGCATCTCCAGTGATCCAACAGCGCCCCCTGTCGACTGTGGTTAGAATTGTACCAAAGGGTGCGAACTGCTTACCTTTTTTGTTTGTTTATTGGTTTGTTTTGAAGGGGATTATTTTTGGTAAAGGATTATTGTTTGGTTGTTTTACTTGTGTTCTTTCATTGTTTCTGCCAATACACATATGTCTTTAATATAGGGCTGTTATTCTTCCTTTTTCCACATTTTTTTCTCAATTGGAGCCTCTTAATTTTGGATTTACAATTACTTAGAAGGAGGAGCCTGGGTCTTCCTCATAACTCATCCTTGGGAAAACACTTGTGTCTCATTTAAACTGAGACAGCGGGTTTTTGACACATTTGATTTCTTTTATTTTAACACTTTTTAGATTGTGTCCATTGGGTTAAGCAGACAGTGTGTAGAATACACAACGCCTATCTGCCTTCCTGGGCAAACCAAGATAATGTAGAGAAGTAGTTGTCCCAGTTTAAATAAGACACAGATGATTTGCTGAGGATGAGTTATGAGGAAGACCCTAACTCCTCCCTCTAATCAATTATAAATCTGAAATTAAGAGGCTCCGACTGAAGGAAAAAAATTATGGAAAAGGAAAAATAACAGTCTTTTATTAAAAGGTATGTGTGTAATGGCAGAAACATGGAAAAAACCCAAGTAAAACAACCAAACAATACTCCTATACCCACAGAGAATCCCCTCCAAAGCAAACAAATATACTGCAAAGAAAAAAAAGGTAAACAGTTCAGTTTGCACCCTTTGGTGCAATTCAAACCACAGTCAACCGGGGGTCACTGGAGATGCAGAGATTGTCCTGTGCCATTCACTAGGTGACGCTGTTGGATCACTGAAGATGAAAAACCTGCAGTTACTTATACTGACCAGCAGGAGGCACTGTGGGATGACTGGTCATTGCCACGTGGGGTAACACCCTCCAGGGTGTGTTAGAGAAACCAAAAAAAACTGGATTTTCCTTCCCTTCCCACTCACTGGGAAAGGGGAGAGGGAGAGGGGGAAGGGAAACAACAACAAAAAGAAAGTCCTCCCAATGAAAAAAAACTCCCAAACTCATTCCATTTGGCTGGTCGAAGTGTGCGGCACAGTCCTCTCTCTCCCTCTGATGTGCACAAGGACCACCACCAGGAAAAAAACAAACGGGAATGGGGAAGGTGTGGAAAAAAAAACATCCAGAAAAACAACTCCTCTCTGATAAAAAATCCAGACAGGGTCCGTAGCTGTCAAGCAGGTCGAGAACAACAGAAACCACGGAGCTTCCACTCCGACCTTTGTGGGGTGCTTGGCTAAGAACAGGCACTATGGACAAGCCATACTAATAGACCTTAGCCTGAATTAGCAAGAGACCTGCTTGCAGGTTACAGGAAAAGTACTGGCATTTGATATCAGGTTACAAGAATGTAAACTATTGAGATAACTGGAAGGAGCTCTCAGAGAAAGACAATGATTTAATGCGCATGGACACTGCATATAGACCAATCACATAGCAACATGTACTAACTAGTAAGAAGTGTGTTTTAACTATTGCAGGCCAATTATGTAGTGACATGTAGCTGTAGTTAACCAATAATGTAGTGACATGTATATGTGTGAGAGTATAAAGCAAATGTTGTAACACATAATAAACAAGATCTGCCTATCGAGCAAATTGGTCTGCGTGCAGTTTCTTTGTGCCCTCTTGGCCACGGCGCCCGAACAGGGACCCGAGACCCTTCAGGTGTGCTGACATAGAGCAGTAGACGGCGGGAGGAAGGGGGGAAGAGAGGAAACTGGCTGTAAAAGAGTGCTGTCCCCGGCACTGGTTGTTTCAACGCGCTGGACACGGTAAGCCTGTCTGTTGCTAGCAAAGGAAAGCCTGGGTGGGGGCTTCCCAGGCAGCCAGGGAGGAATGGGGGCTACCCTGACCAAAATGGAAGGGGCAGTGGTGAAACTCCTCCACCATATACTCTCTACGAGAGGAATTAAGTATGATGAGGCTGCATTGAGGCAACTACTGTCCTGGGCAAAAGGAAAAGGACATTTTGCATCGTTTAACCATGCCTTTGAAGTGACTTTATGGGAAAGGATTGGACAAGATCTCTGGGACGAGGTCTCAAAGGGATACAAGGACATGACCAGACTATCCATAACATGGCATTTAGTGAGCAATGCCCTGAAAGATGTAAAAGCTGAAAGGGAAGCTCACTCAGCTTTTGTTGCCGTGGGACCGCAGCCGCCTGCCAAACCCTCCCTGTTTTCGAGACCAATAATACCTGGTCCCACAGCAGTAGTTCCTTTACCTCCCTGGACACAGGTTCCCTCACCAGCAGCAACGGGTCCTCCTGTGGCTCCTCCTGTCGTTCCCTCTGCGCCTCCCGACCCAGCAGTGCGACCGAAATCGAAAGGTCATTAAGGGCTGATGGAATCTGAGGAAGGGGAAGGGGGTCGGTCTGATCTGCCACAAAACTCTCCCCATCTCGATTCCGCTAAGGACAATGCAAAGGAAAACCTGGTGAAGCCCATTCCATCACTGTATCCACCGTTACCTGACTCATCAATGGAGGCGGCAGGGGGGGAAGAAAGTGTTAAAAGGAAAGAAAACCTGCAGGGGGAGGAGAGACGGCAGCAGGAAAGGCCCCAAGATCGCCCGTCTTCTGAAAGTATCCAGTGAGAGAGGGCATTACAAAATGAAAAAGGGAACATTGATCTGCGAGATCTGGAGCAGCAACTGGAACAACTATGAGCGGAGATGTAAGCTACTCGGTGGCACGAAAATCCTGGACACGTGAATATGCCACAACCTCCAACCCCCCCCCGAATTTGGGAAATGCTGGGACCCCCCCTCTCCCTCCATTACAGCTTCCAACCCTGCCCCTGGGTTTGGGACTACCTGGGAATCGACTGCACGGGGCTGCCATATCGGGTGGGGGGGAAGAGGGAGGGGTGCGCTGGAAAGGTATCATACGGGATGCTTTGTTAGATGGAGTAATAATTCAACAAGCATATCCGGTAATTGTGGGACAAAATGGTCGGAATACTTGGCAACCTTTAGATTGGAAGATTATAAAGGAAACATGACAGGCTATTCAGGCTAATGGCATAAATTCTCAGTACACACAGGCCCTAATTAGACATATTTTTACTACTAACCTCCTCACACCAGCGGATGTTAGACAGCTGGCATCAATGTTACTATCTCCCTCACAGCTGTTGCGTTTTCTCAATGCTTGGTCAAATGCTTGTACTCAGGTAGCTAACACATCTAGACAGCAGGGAGATCCTTTGTTTGGAGTCACAGCACAAATGCTTCTAGGGGAAAGGCCTTTTGCTGATGCAGCCTGGCAAGCGCAGTTTGCCACTGAAACATTGCAAATAAGTCAGGAAAGGGCCCTTCAAGCATTTTTAGCAATACCCAGTGAAGGTACTCCGCAGGCTTATACCAGAGTGGTCCAAAAGGTGGGAGAACCTTATGGGAAGTTTATAGACCGATTATTTGCAGCTTTACAAAAGACAGATTTAGATGACAATATTCATAATAAATTGATGGATACTCTTGCCTATGAAAATGCAAATGAAAAAACGCAAAAAGCACTAGCTCACTTGCCAAAAGGAGCAGGAACTGCAGCTATGCTAGAAGCAGTTGAACGAATGATGGGTATGGAACAGGCACAGGTTATGGCAACAACCGTAGGGGCTGCAATAAGACCCTTGGTAGGACCGCAACAGAAATATATGAAGTGCTTTAAATGCGGAAAAATGGGGCACCTTAAAAAAGACTGTAAGAAAAGAACAGGGAGGTGGAATGTCAGTGGTGACAAAGACAATCATAATATTCATGAATATAAACAGAAATCAGGAAAGTACCAGATGAGCACGTCACGCCCACGTGCGCAGACATCAAATCAGGGTGCCTGGATGACCACTCCGCAGCAACAAGAGGAAGTGCTGGAGTGGATGTGGAAACAGGCATAGGTCTTTATCTTACTGATACCAAAGTGGCAGTAATTGACACCAATATGAAAGGGCCATTAGGACATGGATTAAGTGCACTACTCCTTGGACGATCATCCATTTCAAAATAGGGAATTTTTGTCTTACCAGGTGTTATTGATGCAGACTATACAGGCCAGATACGTGTCATGGTTTATACACCGTAACTGCCAGTTTTTATTCCAAAAGGTCAAAAAATTGCACAGCTGGTTCCTTTTAAAGGATGCGTCCCTGCAGCAGCAAGTAGGGACCGCGGAGAAGGTGGCTTTGGGTCAACAAGACAAGCGTTAGTTAATCTCGTCATGGACATAACTAAGAGCCAACCCCAAGAACTGGTAACCCTATGAAATCAACGAGGGGAAGAAAGACAGTTGTCAATGCTAGTAGATACAGGGGCAGATGTAACCATCATTGCCCGACAGCATTGGCCCTCTTACTGGCTAGCGAGGCCTGCACAAGTGGCTATTGCTGGAGTAGGAGGATGTTCTTTACCTATGATGAGCCAATATCCAATTCAGATGCAATTCTCAGACGGGAGTTGCGTGTCAATTTGACCATACATAATGGAAGTACCAGTATCATTGGTAGGCAGAGACGTGTTAGCACAAATGGGGGCCAAATTAGTAACACCTTTTTAGAAGCGGTTGCTGAAGCAAGACCTGTGCTACCCCTAAAATGGAAAACAGATACACCAGTATAGGTAGATCAGTGGCAGCTAAAGCAGGACAGGCTAGAACAGATTCACATCTTAATTCAAGAGCAGTTAGATGCGGGAAATATTAGACCCTCTACAAGCCCCTACAACACACCAATTTTTACGATCCCAAAAAAGTCAGGAAAGTGGCAGCTATTACATGACCTACGAGCAGTTAATGCCATTATGGAAGAGATGGGAGCTCTGCAACCAGGTTTACCCACCCCCACCATGATTCCGGAAGACTGGCAAATTTTGGTGATTGATTTAAAAGACTGTTTTTTCACAATCTTTCTACATGAATCCGATTGTGCCAAATTTGCTTTTACTGTCCCCAGTATCAACAGACAAGAACCAGCACAGAGGTATGAGTGGGTAGTTCTTCCCCAGGGGATGAAAAATTCTCCCACGCTGTGTCAAATATATGTTGCTTGGGCCCTACGACCATTTCACAAAAAATTTCCTTGCTTGTTAGTTTACCACTATATGGATGACATTTTAATTGCTGGACAAAATATGGACACTGAATTGGTGTTAGTCACACTGACACACATGCTAGAAGGGCGGGGATTAAAAATAGCACTTGAAAAAATTCAAAAGTCATCCCCGTGGAAATATCTAGGATGGGAAGTGACAAAGCAGACAATTAAGGCACAAAAAATAAAACTGAATCCAAATATCAAAACATTGACTGATGCCCAAAAACTGTTGGGGTAACTGCAATGGGTTCATAACATACGTGGGATCACAAATGATGATATTGCACCCCTTATGCCCCTCTTAGGGAAAGATACAGATGCTTCAACAGAACGACAAGTAACTGAGGAACAAAGAGAGACCCTGGATCAAATTACAAAAAAGGTTTTGAATCACGGTGTCTCACGTATTACAGAAGACAAACCACTGCATGCCACTGTAGCGAACACTTCTTTGGAGGCAAAACACATGAAAGCACTCATAGTACAGTTAGACCCAAAATTAAAAATTATAGAATGGGTCTTTCCAACTTTTCACCCCAAATCGACCATTTGTACTAGAATAGAAACCCTAGTTAGTTTACTAGTCAAAACACGAAAGTGAATAATAGAAATTAGTGGAAAAGAACCTGAATCTTTCTATATGCCTATTCGTCAGGAATACTTACAATGGCTAATTAGTCAGTTGATGCTTTTTCAACTGGCTATACAAGATTTTTCTGGACAGCTTAAAACACATTACCCCAAGTGGTTACAATTCATTGCTAAAGAGGATTGGGAAGAGCACCCAAAAAATCAGAGATACCGGTAGTAGGCCCTACCATATTTACAGATGCGCGAAAACATTCCTGATTAGCAGCCATTACTTGGCAAGAGAAAGGAGTATAGAAAAATCAGACATTCTCAGGATCAAAAGATGACTCTTTACAAACTTTGGAGCTTCTAGCGGTATATCAGGCCCTTGTCAAGTGGAGAGACACACCCATTAATATTGTGACAGACTCCCTTTATGCTGCTGGTATTTTAAGTCGGACAGAACGTGCTTTTATAAAACCTGTTAATAATGCGCGTCTACGGACCATCTTGCTACAACTGCATCAGGCAGTGACCCTCCGAGAGGTAACCTATTTTGTCACCCATATTCGCAGTCATCAATTTGAGCAAGGGTTAAGCATCGGTAATAATCGGGCTGATGCTCTAGTGTCATACACATGTTTCTCCTAATTTATTTGAGCAGGCTCGTGCTTCTCATCAATTTTTTCACCATCCTGCCAAAATGTTAGCCAAGCAATTTCACCTCACTATGTCCCAGACCAGAGAACTAATCAATGCGTGTCCAAATTGTCAGAAAATTGGTATTGGACTGGTTTTGGGCATGAACCCTCGAGGGCTTCAAGCGCTGCAATTGTGGCAGATGGACGTCACACATATCGCAGAGTTTGGGAGGTTCAAATATGTTCATGTCTGTGTTGACACTTTGTCTCGTGTTATTTGGGCAACTGCACAAACGGGAGAAACCAGTCGTCATGTCAAATGTCATCTACTAGCTTGTTTTGCTAGTTTAGGAGTACCTCAACAAATTAAGACGGACAGTGGCCTGGCATATTGTTCTCAAACTTTTCTTCGGTTTTGTCAACTATGGGGTATTTCACACATTACAGGTATTCCACACTCCCCGATGGGACAAACCATAGTAGAACGTGCACATGGCACGCTTAAACAGCTTATGCAAAAACAGAAAGGGGGAGAGGTGATAGAGTCCCATGACAGACTTGCAAAAGCTGTCTATGTCTTGAATCATCTAACTCTGGCAGGAGAAGCAGAACAACCTCCAATAGTGACACATTGGGATGTGGTACGCCCAGGATTAGCAACACAGAGGAAGAGTAAAGGAAAGGTGTGGTACAGGGATCCAGGAACCAGCGAATGGCTAGGCCCTGGGGAACTCATAATAATAGGCAGAGGTTATGCTTCTGTTTCCACAGATGCTGGTGTACGATGGTTCCCTGTGAAATGTATTAAACCACACATGACGGTGGAGACCAAGCGGAAATCCAGAGGTCTGGAAGAGGGAGCAACATCATGCCAAGCTGGTGCTGGTACCCTACCTGGGGGTGCTGGGGGTCACGGACCCCCCAACAAAACATCTGGATAACTATTGCCAATGAGACAGGACAGCGATCATTTTTGTCTCTCAATGGCGACGCCGGTTGACCCTTCGAGGATGGGGCCTCTGCTATGGGAGTTGCATATGGATTTGTGTTGTGGTCAACAGCGGGAACTTTGCTCCTTATTGCAGTGTTGGTGTTTTCCTGTATTCATCGGCTGTTTTCTTGTTTTATATGGAGTTTTCTATAAGACTGCGGTATTGGTATACTGAGTGGTTGTTATTCACCAGGGAGTGTTTTTTATTCAGGAGTTATGTAATTTGTAAGGGAGCCCCCGGTGGTCTAGGGGAAATGACACTGCACTGTCACTGCAGAGACCCGGGTTCGATTCCCGGTCGGGGCCCCTCCCCGGGCAGATGGAGCTCGTTAGCCCATAAGGCAATCCATCTACGTCCTGAGGACCTCACTGCCACCGTCCAAGCGTGCTTGGCCCTGGCAGATGAACCTCAGGATTAAAGGGTGGGCTCAGTTCCGCGCACACTGTGTCTCACCTAAAAAATCCAATGCGCAGGCTGGAAGGTGTAAAGACCTTCCCTGGTTCTTCGTACGCGAAGACTGGCCATTTATATTATGTAATTTGTTTATTTGGGAAGGCTAACTGTGGGTGATTAACTTGTTTTACTATTCTCTTTCTATAGTCAAATACTTAATTATTTGGTTAAGGAATTTTGATTTTGTGTGAGAGTGTGGATGACTGTGGTGGTCACCGCTGAATGTGTGGATGAAAGTGGTGTGCAAGAGAAAAGTGCTGTGTCGATATACACGTATATAGATATTTGTAGTCTCAATAATACATTACATAGGTGTTAAAAAAATCTTTTAGCCAAAGGGTGTTGTATGAATTTATTAATCTCCTACTAGTGTGTATGGCTTGTCCACAAAACAAAAAAGGGGGATTTGTGGGGTGTTTGGCTAAGAACAGGCACTATGGACAAGCCATACTAATAGACCTTAGCCTGAATTAGCAAGAGACCTGCTTGCAGGTTACAGGAAAAGTACTGGCATTTGATATCAGGTTACAAGAATGTAAACTATTGAGATAACTGGAAGGAGCTCTCAGAGAAAGACAATGATTTAATGCGCATGGACACTGCATATAGACCAATCACATAGCAACATGTACTAACTAGTAAGAAGTGTGTTTTAACTATTGCAGGCCAATTATGTAGTGACATGTAGCTGTAGTTAACCAATAATGTAGTGACATGTATATGTGTGAGAGTATAAAGCAAATGTTGTAACACATAATAAACAAGATCTGCCTATCGAGCAAATTGGTCTGCGTGCAGTTTCTTTGTGCCCTTTCGGCCACAGATCTGTGTTCCAACCACAGCCAGCCCCCAAAACTCCTCCCCGCGTTTCCCAGGAGATGAGAGAAAAAAGTAAAAAGTAACCCCTCATCTCCCCCGTTTCCTAGGAGACTAAGTTATGGGCAATTAACGAGAGAGTCAGTTCTTGTGTGCTTCTTAAGTGCTCACCTACTAGCTCTGCACACAGTGGGCAGGGAGAAGGGAAAAATTCCTACTTAGTTTTTAGGAACCAGCAAAACCATGACATTATCCACCCCTAATTTTTCCTTTCCCATGCCACCATACTCTATCAAATAAACTTTTTGAACTCCAAACATACTCCTTTCCAGACTTCGGAGTTCTTTCCTACTCTGGCATTGAAATCACCAAGGATAATGATCTTATCATCTGCAGGAACCTTTTGGATAAGGTGGCGTAGGTCAGTGTAGAATTTATCTTTTTCGACGAACTTCACTGAAACCATCAATGTCGATGTTGAGTCTTGACAGTTCGTGGGCTATTAGAGCAGAGCAACGCTCAGGATGTCCACTGTTCGCAGTATCAAGCATGGTTCTGATGTTCCAGCATGTGAGTGGTAATTTGAATACACCTTTGAAGGCAGGTGTATGCCTTTGACTCTTAATCTTTATTTGACCGCATCAGAAGATGCTTGTTGGCCGCAGTTAACCAACTGGGTGAAGGGTGGAGATGAGTTTTGATTAGACCACCTTTTCTAGGCCCCTCTCCGTGTGGAGCAAGCAGTGCTCTCCTTGAAAAAGGCTGCTTGGTCATTCAGGATGTTGCCTAGTGAGTCTGTCATCTCCAGGGTCAGACTCAGGCGACCAATGTCCTGAACTGCCTGCATGCAGGGTTAAGACTGCAGCTTCCAGTGCACCTTATCACCTGCCATTTTGCCCCTCACCTGCCGCTGCAGAGCTTTACAAGTGTAGGTATAACCTTTGAGCCTGTGCAGTGGATTTTTTAGGTGAGGCACAGCTTGTGAAGAACTGGTCCCACCCTTTACTCCTGAGGTTCATCTGCCAGGGCCTAGCAAGCTTGGACAGTAACAGGGAGGTCCTCAGGACGTTGGTTTAATTAGAGTATCCTTCTCTTGGATGGATGGACTTACAGGGCTAAGCAAGCTCCATCTGCCCGGGTTTGAAATTAGAGTTGTCCTTCTCCTAGGATGACTGCCGGAAGGCTTGTGAGCCCATTCTGCCCAATATGTAGATGACAAGGGAAGAATGTGTCCAATGGACAATCTCCCTTTTAAACTTCTTGGGTTTAAATGGCTACTGAGTTTCCCAGCAGAAAGCACAACTGGTACAAGAGAAGGTGATATACCTGGGATATGAAGTCTCCAGAGGTCAGCGATCTCTAGGAAGAGAAAGGAAGGAAACCATCTGCCAAACACCCAGACCAGAAACGGTGAGAGGCCTACGAGCCTTCCTAGGAATGACAGGTTGGTGCCATTTATGGATATATTAATATGGAGTACTTGCAAAACCCTTATGTGATTTGCTGAAGGAAACCAAAACCAACATAATCTGGACCCCTGAGACAGATAAAGCCTTTAAACGACTGAAGCAGGAGCTCATGAGAACCCATGTGTTGGGCTTACCTGATGTAACAAAGCCCTTTTGGTTGTTCTCGCATGAATGCCAGGGAATGGCTTTAGGGGTCCTAGCTCAGCAACTGGGGCCATACAAAAGAGCCGTGGCCTACTTCTCCAAACAATTAAATGAGGTCAGCATAGGATGTCCCACCTGCCTGAGAGCAGTGGCTGCAGTGGTTGTAAACACAGAAGAAGTCAGGAAACTCAAAATGGGACAGAAAATGACTGAGAGAGCGTTGTTCCCCTGATACTTCATAACCCAGGTACGCCACTTGTTTCTGTACCAGCTGCACTTTCTGTTGAGGCACTTGATACCCATTTAGACCAAGAAAGTTCAAGAGACTGACTGTCCATTGGGTGCGTTCTTCTTGTTTCTCAATAGCAATCAATAGATCATCCACATATTGTAAAAGTATACCCTCTCCAGGTGGTGACTTCCATTGCTCCAATTCTTTAGCTAATTGGTTCCCAAAACTGGTGGGACTATTTTTGAGCCCTTGAGGTAACACTGTCCAAGTGACCTGAGTTTTCCTTATGGTGGTGGGACTTTCCCACTCAAAGGTAAATATCTTTTGACTTTCCTATGCTAAGGGGAGGCAAAAGAAGGCATCTTTTAGATCTAGTGCTGTGAACCAAATGAAATTTTCTTTTAGTTTTGTTAAGAGGGTGTATGGATTTGCAACAACTGGATGTATGTTTTTAGCTATTTCATTTAGTGCTCTTAAATCCTGAACCAACCAATATGTTCCATTTGGCTTCTTGAATGGTAAAATTGGGGTGTTGAAATCAGATTCACACTATACCAAAAGCCCTTACTTCAATAAATTTTCTATTATTGGTTCAATTCCTTTTCTATCTTCTAGCCTCAGTGGATATTGTTTCCTAATTACTGGTTTTGCTCCTGGCTGTAATTCTATTTGAATGGGAGTTGCCCATTTTGACTTTCCTGGTGTTTCAGTAGCCCAAACTCATGGGGAATACCTCATCTAAAATCTGATTGACATTTGGATTATCCTGACTTGGCCCCACATAGCTCATTGCTAAACTCAGAGCTGCTAATAATTGTTCTTCCTTTACCTTAAATTCAATTTTACCTTGTTTGAATTCTGTTACAGATGCCAGATTTTCTAGTAGGTCTCTGCCCAACAGGGGTTTGGGTGAATTTGGTAAATCCAAAAACTGATGCACTCTCATTTGTTTTCCAATTTTGAACTTCAGGGGTTTCAAAAGGAAGGCTTTTTTTGATTGGCCAGTTGCACCCATGACTTGAGAAAACATCACTTTTAGGTATCAATTCTTGATTCAAAACAGGAAATGTAGCCCTAATCTAATTCTTCTTTTTCTTTCCCTAATCTAATTTTTACCAGCGGGTCCCCTAGGGGCAGGCCCATCGACCCCCCTCACTTGGTACTCTGTAAGCAACAACAGCCCCTCCTGTGGCTGTATTTCCACCTGTTAATTCAGGGCATTTTTGCTTCCAGTGTCCCTCTTTTCTACAATATGCACACTGGTTCTGACCCAATCTTGTTTGTCTCTGTTACACAAGGCTTGTACATATAACCAACAGTTGCAAAATGGACAAATCTGAATTTTAGGTCTTATCCAATGTGGTGTGCTTATAGTTAACTGTTCATCACTACCTCCCATATAGCAATTAACATGATAATACCTTTAACTATGTGCTACTGGATGTTTCAAGGTAAGCAAGGTATATCAGGTATACAATAACTTTTCCAAAAACAAACAAGACAACACAAAATGACAATAAACACACACAAAACTATTAACACAATAATGACGCCCAAGTCCCAGTTCATGGGGTGGTCATGAACTTAAGGGAACCAATACAATAAATACAATCATTGAAAACAAGGGATCGATCCTCACCTTATCAAAATACGACCCAAGTACCAACTTCAGGAGTTTCACGTGTGGTACAGCACCCTGTGGGAGGCGTCCCTCACCATCTTATGGGAACTCCAAGACCAAGCATGAACCAAGTAAGATACAAATACCTTTTATCAATAGGCAGCAAGTCCTTGGCCACCCCTGCAGTAAGCTGCTGAGGAGGGGACCCTCTCCGAGTAAAACTTACCTGGGGCGTGCCCAGGGGGTCCCAAGCACTGACAGATTCTGCAACCAGGTGAAGGGCGTCCTGCAGCGGTCACCAAATTGATGACAAAAAGGCACAAAAAAGAGTTAACAATGATTCAGCTGGTATACCTTGTCCTTTTTGCTCTATCTGTTCTACTAGATGAATATTTTAGAACTACTGGTTAATATCATGTTCTGTTCGGCTCACCAGACCAAAGTCCTTATTATAGAAAGAATAGGAGTAGTATACACAAGGTAATAAATTAGGTAAACTAGACATTTGAATAAGATATGGAAGGCCCAGAACCAGGATTTTGCAAGGTTTAAGAATTCAGGTCACATAACTTGAAGAGGTCAAATTGAGGAAGACGTCCATGATGACCACCAGAGGGATGAAGGCTCAAGGATAAGACCCCCACAGTAGAAGACTGTGCATGTCTGGAAAGACTCCTCCCAGAGACTAACCTACTAATTATTATGTATGTTAGATGATGCAACCATGTATCTAAAGTGTATAAAATGTCTTGCTTTTGCACTTTCAAGTTGAGCAAGTTTGTCCAGCATGAGCTGGCTTGCTCCCAACATTGAATAAACAGATACCTTGACGCTTATAGATAAAAAACCTCTTAGCAGTTAATCATTCCAAGGTTTTTCGGCATCAACAGAAGCATAATTTTTATTGATAGAACTCATTATTTCCTTGCAAATAAATTTACATAAATGTCCTGTAATCTGTGTTTCTCAGTCTCAGCATGTAATGAGAACTTTCAGGATCTCTACCAAAAGATAGTTTTGTCTGTTTTCTAGAATCTGTAACCCTGAAATTATCTCTAGTCTCCCATCCATGGTAGTATAGACACTGATGCAATGAAGTTGAAATACTGCTGCTGTCCAAACTGAAGCAGAATCATGTTCTTTCACAACCCAGTTGTTCCAGCACATCAGCTGCATAGTTTCTACATTGGGTTTGCTTGGCAAGGTTTTGGTAGCCCGGGGGCTACAGGTGTGGCATCTGTGAGAAGATGCCAGAAGCTTCCCCCATGTCTGATAGAGACACTGCCAGCTGATTTCAAGATAGACTCACCACTGGTCACGGCTGAGCCAAGCAGTGATGCTGGTAGCGCCTCTGTGATAACATATTTAAGGAGGAGAAAAAAAACCTGCTGCACAACTTCAGTCAAAAAGAGGAGTGAGAATATGCAAAAGAAACAACTCTGCAGATGCCAAGGTCAGTGAAGAAGGAGGGGGAGGAGACGCTTCAGGTGCCAGAGCTGAGATTCATTCCCCTGCAACCTGTGGTGAAGACCATGGTGAAGCAGGCTCGGAATGTAACTGGTGATTGCTCTCCCTGTTCTTATCTCGACCCACAAACCTTTTGTTGTATTTTTCTCCCCCCGTCCAGTTGAGGAGGGGGAGCGATAGAGAGGCTTGGTGGGCACCTGGTATCCAGCCTAGGTTAACTTACCACAATTTTCAATTACTTTAGCTGATTTTCTTTGCTGATGCAAGGTGGTCCAATGATAATCTAATTGTAGGTATTGCTCATGAAAAAATTAATCTGCCTAGGCAGCAAGGTTGACATAATCTGGATCCATCAAGATGGCATTCATACAGTAGACCTGCTATGTTCATCCATTGAAGAACTTCTGAAACTATTGCCTCTGTGCAGTTACTTGTATATGCTCAGCACTTTGTAGATGTTGGTGTCTCTGCACAGGCCACTTTTTGACACTTATTTCTTGCAGTGCTTCATGTGTGGTTTAATGACTTGGAATATGACTCCAGACACGGTATGGTACAGTTAGTTGAGTTGCTGTCTGGGGAATGCAAAGCATTCTGGCATCACCAGAGTTGTAGAGTGGATAGAAAACCCTGCTTGCTCCTCATAAAAACCTGAATTCAACAATGCTCTTGAGTATATGTCAAAAACTTCATCTGCACTGATAAAGTTAGTTTATTGTAGTAAGATGACTGGATTTTCATACTGATGTACGCATTTCTTTTGTGTTAACATAGCATAAGCAAGAATCTCTGCTAGGGCTATACAATTTTATAATACCTGTGCATTTCAAGAGAAGTACCATATTTATATTCTAGACTTGAAAATAATGGTATTACCATAATGAGATACATGAAAGGTCTCTAAAAAGAAAAAAACTACTGAGGAAAATAATTGTGATAAGTATTTTTGAAATATCATCAACTGATGCCACTGCACAAAACATTTCTTTAGACAAATTACCATAAACTTGTAATTCTTTCATTATCTCAATTTGTATCTGAAACTTCCTATATTGCTTTAAAAGCACTTGAGCTTTACTCAGTATCTTTAATATACAAAGGCAGGAAAGAAAAATGTCTTTATCTTAAAAGATTTTTAAAATAAAATGCAATGGGAAAAACTCTTTGCTCAAATTATGGAAGTGGTTACAGGATATAGTCTGCTTCCATTATAATATAAAGGCCTAATTCCCTCCTCTTACCAGATACTGGCCAGGGATAAGAAATAAAATCTGCACCCTTGGATTATTGGTATTGTATTTACTTCTGTTGGAGTAGTTGTACTGGTTTCTCACCTGAGCTATGTGGTTTTAATCCTGTGGAACAGAATCAATCTAAGTACATGGAGTGGTAGAATTGGGATCTAATGTTATGCTTACAAATGAGTACAACTTAAAATGGGGCCACATTACAATCAGAATAGTTGTGTCTTTTTTTTTTTTCTTTTTTCTCCCCCCCCCCCCCCCCATCCACATCCCCATTCCAAATGGCAAAGTTTTACTTTATCTCTTTCCAGGCAGATATGTCTTTATCTGGGCCTCTGTGAAGGCACTGAAATGGTTTAGTTATGCTTTGAAATAGTTCTTTGAAGTTGTATCAGACTTCATTGGTGATCTTAATTCAGATTTTTCTGAACTGCTAGTATGCTGTTTTAGCTTGAGGTTGGATTATTTTTGTTTGGTTGGTTTTTGTTTAGTTTAATAGTATATCTTTTTAATCACCTAGAAGACAATTTTCTAATGTAAATTAGTAGTGGTGAGTACTGCAACTTCCGCCCAAAATAAGATGCTTTCTACAATTATTAGGGAAGGTGTTTTCCTGACAGTTTTAACAGAGAAGAAATTGGCAAATCAAGACATGCATTTCATGAATTAGATGAGAAGAATAAAATATACAGATTCCTGTGCAAATCTCAGAATGGAGTACATGGGGACACAGTCAAGTTTCTCAGTCTGTGAGAAAGAAAAATGAATTGCAAAAGAAGGATAAAAGGGTAATCCTAAAAGCATGATTGATGTAGCAAAAATAAGCTTAGTTTTACTAGATATATCTTGTTTGGGGAGTTATTTTAATAAATAGAAGCAGAAGTCATTATAACACTGTTATATTATTATTCTGATCTTTGATCTTTTAATAGAAGTGCTTTAGGTATTGGTAACTTGTGTACTAACAAGACCAGGAGTCCTGAATCATGCTGAGACCCTCTTTGTTGGGTCCTCCTAACAGAATAAGAGTTCCTGTCCTGTAAAGCTGCCAAAGACAAAGCAGCACTCAACAAGTAGGCTTAAGGAATAGGAGAGTGAGAATGGGCAGCCAAGTTGGGGAGGAATGTCTTGCGAATTCACTCTGGATTATTGCAAACATTTATCATAATTGACTAGGAAGTGTCTGGTAAGGGAATGGCATCTCACATTTGATCATTTAAAAAACTTGATACTTCATTTCTTGTTCAAACAGAGCACCTGTATCCCATAGGCATGTAACCAATTTGACTGCCCTTTGCAGTCAGAGAGAAGATTCTCTTCTGAAAAAGATAGAGTGAATGCGTGTTGATTCTTAGTTTTATAAGTCATATAACATAGCTCTGTAAATGCAAAGTATTGGGGCTTTGGTTTTAAGCCGCTCCAGAATTAATCAACCCCTGGTCATTTGGCAAATTTGGCTTATGACATAGTCTCTAGTTATATAATTCAATACAGTTAAATTCTAAAAATTAGATTATAGGAAGAGATGAATGATTTAGCACTGCTGTAAAAATAATAGGTTCAGACTCTGCCTAATCTAAAACTTATGTGGAGTGGTTGACTCATCAATATACATTTATTGTGTTTTCTGAGACCATACCTATGCACTACTCATACTTTACTCTTGACTAAAAGTATTAACCTCTGTTTTCTAGAGACTCTTGTGGGAAGTGGGCCCACAGAGGCCTAAAGACAATGGAGAAGAATGCAAGAAGGCTGCAAAGAGGCCCCAGAGGAAGAGATCCATCTAGGAGTGCCTTGACAACTGCAGCTGCAGGATATGCCTGAGTCCAACGATAAGAAGCAGTCTCACAGACCCCTGAAGACCCCCCTGTTTGTACCCCTCACCACTTCTTCCCTTGCTTTCCCCTCATCATATATGGCCAAATATATCCCCTTGGCCTATCCCTTCAAGCCCCCTTATCACTAAACCCTGAGATTTGATGTTCCAAGCAGAGGTCCTACCTCTGTTCTTAAAACTTCTGTATCCCCATGCATATAAGCTGACACCTTGTTCAAATAAAGGCCATTTTTTAGTTCACATCTCGTGTGTGTCCTTTCTCCCATACAAAATGTGCCACAGGGTCCGTCGCGGGGGTCCTCAAACCCACACGCGATAGACTCTCACTAAGACACTCGTAGCTTAAGTTAGTTTTGAATTTTTAAATCATTCAGTTCTTTTTCAACCTCATGTTCCCCTTGATGTTTTTCATCATATTACCATTTCATATTGTTCATTCATACACCTTCAAAAATGTTACCTAGTGTTTTAGCCTAACAAACTTTAAGTCCCTGATTCAAAACATACACTTTTTAGCAATTTTCAGTGAAATTAAGTCAGTATAGGCAACTGTCTCCCCCCCTACACCATCACCTTCTGTAGGCTTTTCCCTACAACTGTGCCTGAAAAATCTCAATACACATAAACTGTATGGAGGACATGAAATAGTGCTTCTATAATCTAAATGTTATGTGAGGTCTGACCTTCACACTTGTTGATATACCAAGATTAACTTATGCATGTTTTTATACACGTGGCAGTCTTTCAACAGCTGTACATAGTTTCACAGTCTATCTAAATCATATTTAAAATTGGAAAACCCAGATCTAGTTCAGTAGTTGTTTGAAGCCATTTTTTTCCATCCCATGTTTTTTCTCCATGTTCACCTTGTTGGTCTTCCTCATTCTTTTATTGATTGCTTGCTGGGGTCTTGGCAATTTTAAAGGATTGTGCTGGGTTCTGAGAGGGCCAGGAGCTGACCGTTAGACAAACAAGAACAAGTCTGCAGCTGCAGGAATGCAGAGGTCAGCAGAAAGCGATGTGTGAGAAACGGTGATAACAGAAACTTTTCCCAGGAATGTGTGCTTTAAGACTACCAATTGGTGGACTGTCTGAGGCGCGTGGACAGTGTGTGCTGACCAATGATAATAGCATGCTGTGCTCCTGGTCGCATGTCCAGGACTCAAAAGATTATATATTGTGTAGCCTTCTGATAATAAAACGGATTTGAATCTGCATCTCATAGATGTGTCGTTCTTTCCCGCTCGCGTGAAATGCCTGCAGCAATTGCTGTAGTAGCAGAAAACATTTGTAACAATAAAAATAGCAGAATTCTCTGAATTGAAATTTGTCCTGTTTTTACACAGTCAAATTAGATAAAGTAATGGCTTTTTAAGTTTCCTTCTCAGCTGTTTTCTGTCACACTTCATTCTGAAGTGGGTTCAGAGACCACTGTTGTTTACTGGAGGTGTCCTCCAAACTTGATCTGAGGCCATATTCTGTCACTTCTCAATCTAAGTAATGCTTGCCTTACATTTGCATGTGCTAAATGCTGTGAAATTCCACTGAAGCTTTTTTTGCCTTTATGAATAGATGTTAGCAAATAAAGGCTCAAGTTTAAGACCTCCAAAAGTCAGGTTTTGTCTGTTGAATTGTTTTAGTGGTGTCTAGTCCTCTTTCAGCCTCTATGTTGCAAGAGGCCACAAAAAAGACCTGAGGAGAATACTTTGTGAAAGTACTTTTTCTTTGCACTGCCACTAGCATTTAATGTTTCTTATACCTCTTACTTCTCCATTTTACTTCATCTGCTCTGTGAAAATACTTATAAGAACTAATACCACTGTAAGGATTTTATAATACATACAGAAACCAGTACTTGGATGAAAAGGTGCTGACTTGGACAAAACTAAAGTGATAACCAAGTTACTAATAAAAGAAAATAAATTTATTACATCCATGAGACTTCTGGTTTACTCATGTATTGTGCTTTGAGGTTCTTGAAAAACGTCTTGGACACCAAGGAAATAGACTAAATGAATAATAGAAAGACTGAGATAGCCTTCTTTAAGTCTATAAATACTAAATGTCATGTTTCTCCCTATACTTTTGTAACATTAGGCTGAAAACACTCTAAGTCCTATTGACAGCCCCATACCAAATCAATCCAGGCTATTTGTAAAATAGTGCTCCAGTTAGGAGAATCCTTACATGGTTAGCTGAATATCCATAATATGATGGGTGGCAGACTTGCAGGACAGTTGACCAGGTCTGAAGTGCTTGATTTGAAATTGGAGTTGCTCCATGTGTGTGCAATAAAAGAATTATTCTCACCTTTTAACCCATTTGGGAAAAAAAAGGCACTGTAGTATTGTTTCATCTGAATTCTGGTAACCTTACTCTTCAGTTTGTTTGAAATAATTGTTTATTTCCGGTAATTGTCAGTGAAAATACTTCATTCATACTGCCTCCCACAAAGAAGCTTGATATTGTTCTAATGGTCACTTTTCATTTATCATCTAGGATCAAAACAAATATTTCCTAGGAGTTATGTGGCTTGAGAAATTACTCGGTTTTCTCTGTTGCTTATGATTTGTATTGGATTTGAGGTATGACTAGTTTGATAACATGGACTTAGTGTTTTTCATATATACTTCAATAGGCTATTCAAGCAAAAGAAAAAAGCAATAATTTTTTTATTTTATTCATCCATACATCTAACAATTCCTAATGTCAGATAGTTTTCTTAAAATAGTTACAAACCCTTTCTTGGCAATTTAAAAATTTGCCAGAGAAGACTCTTATGAAGAATTGCCCAATAGCCCCTATTACTGTTGCCATAGACGTGTTGCATGAACTATAATATTACTCTTCTAATTTTGATTAGGATGGTTTTATGCCTTAAATGTTTTCAAGAATTATAATTTTTTGCTATGAATATAAATATTATTTGTACTTCTATTCATAAATAAACCTATATGCCTTTCTTTAACTGTGACTTAGCATTCTTAACATTAATTATATTTTTCTGACATCTTTTTATCTTGGTAAAATGTATATAATAATTTTTGAGACTAGCATAACATAAAAGCAAAGATCTCTGTATTCATGGAATTCTCCCCATGGCTGGCAAAAGCTGTTGTCATGGTTTTGCTGGTTCTTGAAAACTAGGCAGGAATTTTTCCCTTCCCCCTGCCCACTGTGTGCAGAGATGTTAAGTGGGCACTTAAGGAGCGCAAAAGCTGCCGCCTTCTGGTTAATGGCTCAAAATCTCCTCTCCTGGGAAACGGGGATGAGGAGTTCCTTTTTACTGTTTTTTTCTCTCATCTCCTGGGAAATGGGGGGAGGAGTTCGGGCTTGCTGCTGAAGCTGGAACAAGGTTGGAGTGGAAGCTCAATGGGGTTTTGTTCTCAGCGTGGTTGCCAGCTGTGATCCTGCTCAGATTTTTTCATCAAAGAGGAACTGTTCAAGAGTTCTTTTTTTTTTTCCTTTTTCCCTTCCCTGTTCCTGTTTGTTTCTTCCTTAGCAGTGGTTCTCGTGCACATCAAAGAGAAAAGGAAAACTATACCGCACTATTCGACCAACCGAACAGAGTAATAGAGTGAGGTTTTTCCCGTTGGAGAGGACTTTTTTGTTGTTGTTGTTGTTTCTCTCCCTTCTCTCTCTCCCCTTTTCCTGGTGTGTGGGGGGGAAGGGAAACCCATTTTCAGTTTCTCCAACACACCCTGGAGGGTGTTACTCCACGTCACAATGACCAGTGATTCTGCAGCGCCCCCTGCTGAGCAGCATAATGAACTGCAGGCTCTGCCTTTGCAGTGATCCAACAGCGCTCCTTGGTGATTGGCACAGGACACTACAAGCTCTGCATCTCCGGTGATTTACCGTCGCCCCCTGTTGACTGTGGTTAGAATTGCACCAGAGGGTGAAAACTGAACTGTTAGCTTTTTTTTTCCTTTGCTTCTTTATTGGTTTGTTTTGAAGGGGATTATTTGTGGGTATAGGAGTATTGTTTGATTGTTTTACTTGTTTTCTTTTGTTGCTTCTGGCAATACACATATATCTTTATTTAAAGGGCTGTTATTTTTTCTTTTTTCCACAATTCTTTTTCGCCTCAATCAAAGCCTCTTAATTTTGGATTTACAATTGCTTAGAGGGAGGAGTTTGGGTTTTCCCTATAACTCATCCTCAACAAAACACCTGTGTCTCATTTTAAACTGAGACAGCTGTATCAAAAAGATTTCCACTAACTATCACTCTTACTATAACTATTACTCTCTACAACTACCTGAAAGGAGGTTGTAACCAGGTGGGGGTTGGTCTCTTCTCCCAGGCAACTATCAGTAAAGAGGGCATGGTCTTAAGCTCTGCCAATGGAGGTTTAGGTTGGATATTAGGAAGAAATTCTTTACAGAGAGGGTAATCAGGCATTGGAATGGGTTGCCCAGGGAAGTGGTGGATTCTCTGTCCCTAGAGGTTTTTAAGATGAGACTGGATGTGACACTTAGTGCCATAGTCTAGTAATCATGGTGGTGTTGGATCAAGGGTTGGACTTGATGATCTCAGAGGTCCTTTCCAACCCAGCTATTCTATGATTCTATGAATCTATGATCATATTTATATCTCACTTCTCTGTGTAACAAACCCCAATGGACTAAGCAGAGTTTTCTTTGACATAGTTTGAAATAATACTGCTATTTGTGTTATAATCCAGTCTTGTAAAAATCCAAGTTGTTCTCTTTGGTGAAATTAAAAAATTTGTAGATTATATAAACACAAAGCCGAACACATTTGCTAGCAAATACGATGAAAGTTTTTTAAATGGTATATTGACATGAGTGAAATAGAGCAGATAATCCTGACAGGGTCTCTCCAACAGAATATCAGCTAATAGAGTATTATTCTAGGTGATGGGTAAGATGTATTTGGCTACTACATTATGACTGTGACTAATGCCTTGATAGCAATAACCCTTTCAGGAAGACCTCAAGTCCTGAAAGACTAAAAAAGTCAGTAATTTGACTATAGTTGGCTTTAAGTTTGAGTGAAAGTTATTTAAGAACTTAGGACCATATAAGTTTAGGTATTGATAAAAGCATTACATATGTGCATAACACCTTCATCCCTCTACCCATGACTTTCATGGACAGTATATCATAGTCAGGCAGTTAATGTAAAGCCCATCTTGGATTTTTCCCTTTCTCCTCTTGGAGATGAATGGTACTTCTTTTTTAAGTCATGTTTATAGATGCTGAGTCATAGGATAAATTTGAGTCTTCCTAAAGAGTGCATAGGGTTCCTGTCTGGTGAAGAACTGAGCTTACTTGTGTAATCATGGAGCTTGGCAGGTAGTTTCAATATAGAGGTAGGAGACTGCAGGGAGCAAACACCCAGGCGTCAGAGGTAACTGTAAGAAGTCTCCAGGATCAGAAAGGACAGAGCAGGATTTGTTACTACTTGGTTATTGATTTAATGTTGAAAAAGTTTGAAAGTAAGGCTCTGCCTGCAAGTACTTAACAGACAAGAAGCTGACTTTTTATCCTGCAGGCAGGGTACTTTCTGTAAGCCAAGCCTCTGATACTTCCAGGATACTGACCACACTTACCTTCTTCTGTGTGGTTTTGGTTAAGCTAGAGTTAACTTTCTTCACAGTGCTTAGTATGGGGCTATGTTTTGGATTTGTGCTGGAAATGGAGTTGATAATATAGAGATGCTTTTGTTATTGCTCAGCAGGGCTTACACAGAGCCAAGGCCTTTTCTGCTCTTGATACTGCCATGCTGGGGAGGAAGTTGGGGGTGCATGGGAGGTTGTGAGGAGACACAGCTGGGACAAGTGACCCCAACTGAGCCAAGGGATATTCCATACCATATGACATCATGCTCAGTATATAAAGTTGGGGAGAAGAATGAGGAAAGGGGGGATGTTTGGAGTGTCTTCCCAAGTCACCATTACGTGGGATGAGGCCCTGCTCTCCTGGAGATGTCTGGACACCTGCCTGCCCATGGGAAGGGGTGAATGAATTTCTTGTTTTGCTTTACTTGTTTGTGTGGCTTTTTCTTTCCCTAATAAACTGTCTTTATGTCAACCCATGAGTTTTCTGACTTTTACCCTTCTGGTTCTGTCCCCGATCCTGCTGGTGGGTCAGTAAGTGAGCATGGTTCTTGATCGCTGGCTGGAGTTAAACCACGACTAGTGACAACCACTTTCCTTAGCATGCTGTTTCATCATCCTGCTTGCTAGAGTCTTTTCCCTACTTTCCAGCTCCCAGGGACATATGATATTTTTTTAGCTCAGCAAATTGAACTGGAAACAGACTGTAAACCAGTTTGTTGATCATCCTTGAAAAACCATCCTGGCTTCCTGAGAGCTAGGTGTTTATGCAACCTCTTTGAAATTCTTTTGGTCTTACTTTTTTGACAGAACTATCTCCTCCTGCAGCTCATGAACTACATTGATAAGTACCTCATACCATAAGCAATATCATGTTCTTTGCTAGCAAGGAGGTTATGTAGACACCTGTAGAATAGGTACCTCTGGAAGGTTTTGATCATTACAAGTAAAACCGCTGATAGCAATGTTGCTGATGTAGGCATCTGCCATTTTCTCTCAGGACCTGCATATCACAAAACCAGTCTGTTATTCTCTAGGCAAATTCTGATTATATCTCTTGAACTTTGAGCTGCTTTGGTCTACCCTGGCATGAGTATCTTCTTATTAAAGCAATATTGCCTTGGTTTTAAGACAACGTCTGCCAAGGAAGGAGGGAATCTTACTGGAATAGAAAGAAGACCCCTTCCTCCAAATTATTATAGATTCGAAATGAGGTTTTCAGGCAAAATTTAGAAAAAGGAATAACAGTTCCTTACTCAAAATATCTAGAGCAAAACAGAACAAACAACAACACAATAACAGAAACTTTCACCCAGAAAATACTACTTCCCCTTTTGTGCAGCTATAACCAAAGTTATAACTTTAGAAGGAAAAGATTGCAGTGACTCACTCGCAGCCAACAGGGGGCACTGGTGGGCTCCGGTGATGGCTGCCACGCAGCGAGGGCAAACAATGGTGGGCTCACTGGGCAGCTACGGCTCAGGCAACTGCCGTGGCTGTGGGAGCTGGCATGCGGGTGGCAGTGGAGGCGGTCTGGGACTATCTGGGGCTTCCCTGGGCAGTGCTGGTTGCTGCCAGTACGAGGATGGTGGTGGTGTTCTCCCTCTCAGGAGGTTCCTGCAAACTCAAGCAAGTAGCAGCCAGTCTGTGTGGGCAGTTGTCGAGGTCTGAGTCTGTGGCGGGGGGGTGGGGGGGGGGGGGGGCTGGGACCCTTCTGGGGCTACTGCGAGCCCAAGCAAGGCAGCAACTGAGCAGCAGAGTCGATGGGTCGGGAGACGTGGAACTGGCAGAGATGAACGCGAGAATCTCTCCACACCGTTCTCTGAGCAAGGCTAGTCAGTAAATCTCGTTCAGAGGGTCTTTTATATTGTTTCAGGCTGTTGCGAGATTTCTGCTTTAAAGTGGGGGGGCTCCCCTTTGGACTGGTAGCCAAGTTGGGGAAAAAGGCTACCTCCATTTAAGTCTGAACTCACAGCACTGCTCCCCCTACTCCTTTCCGGGCTAGTAGCTCAGTCATGGCTAAACTGAGAAAGTCCCCTGAGTGATTCAGTTGGTACCCAAGGGCTATTCGATATATCTTTGTGTGGTTTAATTGCAGGCTATCCACCTTGGGGAGTTTTGTTCTAGCAGGCAGAAAAACTTAGTGAGTTACCTCTTTCTCTTTCTTAGTTTACCATCATTTTCACCATGTTAATGGGAAAATTCACCAAGAAGTTTAAACCCATAACAAATATATATGCACAGCCTTAGGCTGACTGGATATCATGCTGTGTCTTGAATAATTTTTATCAGTGATCTAATAGCCTTTTAATAGCTCTGTAAGTTCACAGTGAGTAGCAGAATGAGAGTCCAGGCTGAAAAAAGCAGATTATTTACCAGGCTGAAAAATTGTCCCAGTTTCCTAATACTGAGCCAAAGTTTATCCCTTAAACTATTTAGTGGTAGTTGGTTTGGTCTGTGCATGAAATCAATCAAATTGATTCCTCTGGTTTCCCAGATGTGTTAGATTTTTTTTTCAGCCATGTGCAATAATGATAACCAAATGAATATCCATCAAAAACAGTAGAATAAAACCATAGAAACATAGTGATTCAAAGAAATCCTTAACAATATGTAAAGTTCACTTTTATTACGGGCGGGGAGAGGCAGGGGGTTTTGCCCTGCCCCTCCCCCTGTGCATTCCACCGAGAAAAGAAACACAACAACTTTTTATACATTCGAAGGAGTGAGTTTCAAAATTATCTATCATATACACTCTTTACGAAGTCTACCTTATTTAAATAGACATTTGGTTGCCTAACTCCTATTCTTATTACTATGGAGTAGTTGCACAAAGTTTTATCATTTCAAACAGCTTAGGTTTCCCCCCACCCCTCTTCCGTCTCCCTTGCGATGCTACATGCTAAAAATCTTTCCCACTTTCCCTGACAGTCCCTCTTGCTTACGTAAGCTAGCTTTCTCTTAATTGCCCACAATTTGGGCAGCAACCTTCTTTCATGCAGTTACAATTTTGCAAAGTCACATTCAAGCAGTTGCAATTTTGCAAAGTCATACTTAACATAATTTTATTAACATAGCTAAAATTTACTAACATAGTTAATTTTTTATTGTATTTTATCTTTATTTCAATTCCCCCCTTTTCTTTTAACTAATACAAATTCTTTTGCATCACACTTTGTGCAGTCCAGAGCACATGTACTTGTTGCACTATTGTCTTAATTCTCCACCACATCCACAGATTGATGATTGTCAGAAGGAAAACTGCCAGCATCAAAACCAAGACAGGGTGGACCTGGAAGTTAAACAGCTGGGCTGCGGTGGGTGATTGTATATTGGTTATTCCCAGATATATACTCCACCAATGATGTTCTCCAGTCTTTGCCACTTCTGTAATGATGTTTTTATTCTCCACAGTGCTGTGTTTCACTTGCCACAGCATGCTCTGTTACAACATTTTCACATACATATCCTAGTTGTTCTCTAGGTATACAGGCTTCTGTGCTGATAGTTTGCCATCTGCCTATGTCCCTGTCATAGCTTGCGCAGACATCACATCCCATGGGTCTAATTACTATGTCCTAGTGTATTGTTCCTAATACTAAGGAAATATAGTCTGTTCTTTTGCCTCACGAATGGTAAGAACATATGCCTCCATCTGCTCCTGCTTTGAGTTATATGTGAAGCTTACTAATTACCACCAAGTCTGATGTTCTTTCTCAAATTTGGTTGTGGTGTCATTTTTGGATATGATCTCTCTTATTTCTTCAGGTAAAATTCCTGATGTTCCTCCTCTTATAACTCCTGCAGTTATGGATTATATCCATTGCTGGGTTTGGATACACTGTATTGCTATTGAGACATTTTCTTGTAAACCTCCAAAAACATTAGTCACAACCTGAAAATCTTCAGATGTGTGTTTAGTTAACAAGATCATCAAGTCTGTAGTAAGAGATTGTGTTTCAGCTATAGTCATTAATGATGATCTTAGTGGCACCTGCAGTTTTCCCAAATCAGAGGCTACAGTGCTGAGTTTATGTCATGGTTTTGTTGATTCTTAGAAACTAAGTATCAATTTTCCCCTTCCCCCTGCCCACTGTGTGAAAGGGATGTTGAATGGGCAGATTGACTGGCTTAGGCAATTGAGTAACACAAAAGAAGTGGTTGGTAAAACCACATTCCAAGTTGATGGCCCTCAGCATCTTGTCTGTGGGAAGGGATAAGGAGTTCTTTTTTACTTCTTTTTTTCTCTCCTTTCCTGGGAAAGGAGGGGAGGAGTTTGGTTGCTGCTGAAGCTGGAACAAGGTCAGGGTAACAGGAGCTCAGAGGTGGCTTTGTTCTCGACCTGGTTGCCAGCTGGGAATTTTTTCTTGGATTTTCATCAGCGAGGAACTGTTTCAGGGGATCTCTCCTCCTCCGCTTTTTTTTTTGGCAGCAGCTCTTGTGCACACTAAAGGAAAGGGGAAGCTACACCACAGGATTCAACCAGCAGGACAGAAGGTTTTTGTGCACATCAAAGGCGAGGGGAAAGCCACACCATACGACTCAACCAGCAGGACAGAGCGTGTTCCTGGAGTTCCTGTTGGGAAGGACCTTTTTCTTTCTTTCCCTCCTCTCTCCCTTTTCCTAGTGAGGGGGAGGGAAGATCTTCATTGTCAGTTTCTCCAGCACACTTGGGGGTCCCCCCACCAGTGATCCAAAAACGCCCCCTGCTGACTGTGGTTAGAATTGCACCAAAGGGCGCAAACTGAACTGTTCTTTTTTCTTTATTTGTTTTTTTTAAAGGGGACTATTTTGGGATATAGGAGTATTGTTTTGTTGTTTTACTTGTTTCTGCCAATACACATATATCTTTTAATAAAGGGCTGTTATTTTTCCTTTTTCCACATTTTTCTCATTTGAAACCTTTTAATTCTGGATTTACAATTTCTTAGAGGGGGTAGTTTGGGTCTTCCTCATAACTCATCCTCAGCAAAACACTTGTGTCTCATTTAAACTGACACAGTTTATTAATTAATATTTCCTGATCTATTAATTTAATACACCTAGTCCTGATCCAAACCATCCTGTTAGATCTTTTCATGTTCTTTCATGGTGGGATCTAGTTCTTAACCAAGCACTCCATCCTTTAGGACTTTGGAGAATGAAGGGCTGACAATCCCCTTTTATAGAGGATATGTTTGTTTGGATTTTCACTTGGACCTTTTTTAGTGAATATGTAGGGTCCAGGAGTAACTTTGGCTTGTTAGATTGTCTAATTACATAGGGTCCTACAAGGGAAGGATTATGACTTTTTTCTGTACGTTCTGAGGGCGTATATGAGGAAGGAGTCAGTTTAGCAGAAGTCTGTGTTGTTGAAGTAAATACTGTTGTTGTGGTGTCTATTAAAAATTTCTTTGATAGTGCCTTGCCTCCTTCCAAAGTAGCCCAAAGACATACTACAAAAACTGGTTTGTCCAATGTAAAGTTGTGCTAGCATTGATCAGACGCACAGACGGACTTAGCAATCAGTTTTCCCTTGTTATATTCTATGGGTTCTCTTACAGTAATTTGGGTCTGGGATATTTGTTTCTCATGGTCAGGTATAATAATTCCTCTACATCCTATTTGTATTTCCCCAATTATTCCAGCTAAGATACTAAGCCCATTCCTTTTCTCTCCATCAATTTCTAAATGTGGTTCATTTTTGTACATGACCACAGTGGTCAGGTTTAAATTAGAAATGTCTCTTCCAGACATACCAGAATATCCCATAAAAACCTGAGACCATGACCAGTCTAAGGTAATGGCTTGAGCCAGAGTTCCAACAGCTCGTGTCAAGTAAACTTGAGGGTTGTTGGTCCTACAGGTTCTGACATCCATGTTTCTTTAGGTGACTTCTTCACTCGTGAATAGTGAATCCAGATGGGTTGTTTTTTGATTTTGATTGCTGTGAAGGTCATCAGAAGCACTTAGTATGGTCCTTTCCACTTCTCATCTAGTGGTTGACCTGAAAAAGTTTTAACATACACCCACTCTCCAGGGGAAATGTTATGTAAGGGCTGGTCTATTCCCCTTGAGTGAGTGCTCATTACTTGTTTGTTACTTTCTGACAATTGTTTACTCAATGAGATCAGATATTCCCATATATATCCTTCCCCAACTTGTGTGAGGTCTTCTTGATAATAATTCCCATAGGGTCTCCCATATAACATTTCAAAAGGGCTTAGCCCTTCTTTAGTCTTAGGTTTGACCCTTATTCGCAATAAGGCTAGAGGTAAGGCTTGGTACCAATGCAGATTTGCTTCTGGACAGATTTTTGCCAATTGTTGTTTTATCAAATGATTCATTTTCTCCTCCTGACCACTTGCCTGTGGTCGATATGGAGTGTGTAACTGTCAATCAATTTGTAGAATGTTGCTAATCCTTTGTATAATACTAGTTACAAAATGTGGTCCTTGGTCTGAGGATACAGTGTCAGGTACTCCAAACCTGGGGATAATTTCATTAGGTAGTACCTTGACAACTTCTCGAGCCTCTTTGCTTCAGGTCGGGAAAGTCTCTGGCCAATTTGAGAAGGTATCTGTAATGACCAATAGGTATTGGTACCCTCCTTCCCTGGGCAGTTCTGAAAAATCTATCTGCCAGTGTTGCCCGGGGAGGTTACGCTTGCCAGTTGTCTCTATCTCTATTTTATTGGTTGTATGAGGAATATTGTAAAGGCAAGTTTTGCATTTTTTAATTACCTGGATTATTGTAGCGTATAAATTTCATCCTATAATTTGTTTCTTTCAGTGTTTATGCAGTGCATCTGCCCCCCAATGAGTTTTGTTATGCTCTGCCTGTACAACTTTCCATAGTACCTTTTCAGGTACTACTACTTGTCCTGTTTTTAAGTGGTGCATGTTACCTTTGAGCTGAGCTTGCTGATCTTTTATTAATTTTAAATCTTCCTTTGAATATGATACATTAGAGCTTACCTCTATGATTTTGCCATTGGGGATTAAGGATGCGAGTCCTACCTGGCCATTTTCTGCTGCCTTTTTCTCCTCTCAATCTGCCAATCGGTTGCCTTTTTCCTGGTCTGTATTATCTTTTTGATGTCCTCTGCAATGCATAATGGCAAGCTTTCTTGGTAATTGGACAGCTTCTAGTAGCTTAAGATTTCTTCTGCGTGCTTTATCTGTTTTCCTTGTGATGTGAGCACTCCTCTTTCTTTTCATACTGCACTGTGGGCATGCACTACACCAAAAGCATACTTTGAGTCTGTCCATATATTGATGTCCTTTCCTTTTCCTAATTGCAATGCTCTGGTGAGTGCAATTATCTCTGCCTTTTGTGCAGAAATGCCAGTAGAGAGTGCCTGTGCTTCAATGACATGATCTAGAGTCGTTACTGCATACCCTGCCTTGCGGGTTTCATTTTTAACATAGTTGCTTCCATCGGTAAACCACGTTTCTGCCTCAGGCAGGGGTGTATCTTTTAAGTTCGTTTGACTAGAATATGTTGCCTCAATTGTTTCAATGCAACTGTGATGCACTGGTTCCCCTGTAGTCGTTGAACTGGACACAAAAGTGTCTGGGTTTACAATGTTAGTGGTGATGATTTCCATGTCATCTTGTTCTACTCGGATGGTTTGGTATTTGAGAAACCTGGAGGGCAAGAGCCAGTAACTCCCTTTCTGTTCCAGCACTGCTGAAACCACATGTGATACTAGAACAGTAAGTTCCCATTGTGAACTTTCGTGCTTCTTGTATATTCAGCACTACTGCTGCTACTGCCCTCAAGCATCCTGGCCATCCTTTGCTTACTTCATCTAATTGCTTAGAGAAGTATGCCACTGCTCATCGATATGGTCTTACCTGCTGAACTAGGACTCCCAATGCAATCCCTTGCCTTTCATGTGAGAAAAACCAGAAGGGTTTGGTCACATCTGTAAGGCCTAGTGCAGGTGCTTGCATCAGTTCTTTAATTGATGAAAAGCTTGCCTAGCTTCCCTGGTCTACCCTAATTGTTTAATCCCACCTTGTAGAATCTGGTAGAGGAGTTTGACTATCAGTCCATATTTGTATGTCCAAAGTCTACACCAGTCAGTCATTCCTAAAAATGTGTGAAGTTCTTTTGGAGTCTGGGGCAAAGGTATTTTACAGATGGCTTCTTTCCTCTCTGGTCCCCGTCAATGTTGTCCTCCTGAGATTACATATTTTAGGTGACTTCTTCCTTGACAATCTGGGCTTTGTTTTTGGATACCTTGTACCCTTTCAGTCCTAGAAAGTTTAATAAGCTTACAGTCCATTCTCCACATTTGTCCTGGGTCCTAATGGCAATTAACAGATCGTCCACGTACTGCAGGAGGACTTCGCTGTCTGACAGTGCAGTCCATTCTTCAAGATCTTTTGCAAGTTGATTCCCAAAGATCATGAGGCTATTTTTAAATCCTTGAGGTAATACAGTCCAGGGAATTTGGGATCGGCGACTGGTGTTCAGATTTTTCTACTCAAAGGTAAACAATTTTTGACTTTTAGGGTCCAAAGGCAGTCAGAAAAAGGCATCTTTTTAAGTCTAGAACAGAAAACCAGACATATTCATTTTTTAGTTTAGTCAAAAGTATATATGGGTTTGCTACTACTGGGTGGAGCTCTTCAACAATTTTATTAATGGTCCTTAAATCTTGTACCAACCTATAACTTTTGCCATCCATTTTTCAGATTGGCAATATAGGGGTATTATATTCTAATTCACATTCAATTAACAATCTAAATTTGATAAAATTGTCAATTATCGCCTTAATCCCTTTTCTATCTTCTAGTTTGAGAGGATACTGTTTGATTCTTACTGGTTGTGTTCTGGGTTTTAGCCTTACTTGTACTGGTTGAGCAGTTTTAGCCCTCCCTGGGGTCCCATCAGCCCAAACCCCAGAGTAAACTTGATCAAGGATTGATGATGGCACTTCTCCCGATATCTGTGGCTGAATTAAAGCAAGACATAAGACTTCGATTAGTTCATTTTCTCTTACTTTAATTTGCATCTCCCCATTTTTAAACTTAATTTCTGCATTCAATTTTTCTAATTAATCCCATCCTAAAAGCGATTTAGGTGCATGAGGCATATAAAGGAACTTGTGCATACATAAGATCTTACCTAATTTGAAACTTAAAGGTTTCATAAACAATACCTTCTAATGTTGGCCAGTTGCTCCTATAACATTCAAAGATACATTATCTATAACATTTAGTTTTTGATTTAAAAGAGAAAATGTTGCACCAGTGTCTACCAAAAACTCTATTTTATGTTTGTCTTTCCACAGTTCCATTATAACCAGGGGATCTCTGGGGTGCAAACCCCCTGGTCCCCCTTAGTCCTAGTCTAATTCTGCCACCAAAGTAGGTTCCTTCTTCCCCCAGGGCAAAGGAAAAAACTATGCAAATTGAAGCACCCGAAAATCAAGCTAGTTATATAAAAAATATATTTTATGTATATTACAGTTAAGATGCTATGTACACAGCAAATGGGAATCCAAACACCTCCCGAAGGGATAGGGAAAGGGGAAAAAAGGGACAAAAGGAAACAAAAAGGGACACCTAATAGATATGCGCAATCAAACCCAAGAACTAGTAAAATAACTAGTAAAACAAATCTCACCAAATCCCTTAGAAAGAAACAGGATTGACACACACACGGCCAGCACTCCCCAAGCCTCCACGTGGCAGGTCAGTGCATGCTGCAGGCCTCAGCCTTAGATAAGCGAGACCAACGCAGGGACCCACTGTTCCCGAACTTCGGCGGAAGAGAAGAAGAACGAAGGCCACTCCTCCCCTCTTATTTATACCACGATTTACGTAAAAATCATATGGAATACTGGGAACACTGCCCCTTCCTTGGTTACAAACTGGTAACCAGGGAAGGCCTAGATTAAAACCACCACACCAGGGCAGCGATAGTTGCCTTTGGGATAGTTTTACCTGATTTCTGTTTTTCTACCTCTTCCCTGTTCCTGTATACCTACCTTGTTCAAGTTGTGTCTTGGATTCTGCTACTAGTAGGATGTCATCCATGTAGTGATACAGGATGGCCTCTGGAAATTGCAACCGGATTGGTGACGTCTGCGACAACTCTCTGGCAGATAGAGGGGATATTTTTCATACCCTGAGGTAAGACCGCCCAGCAGTAGTGACGAGAAGGTTCTTCTGCATTAGTTGAAGGCACTGTAAATGCAAACCTGCGAGAGTCTTTAGGGTTTAACTTGATGTTAAAAAAACAGTCCTTGATATCAATAATAACAATAGGCCAGTTAGAGGGCAGCATTGTTGGTGAGGGAAGCCTTGGTTGGAGAGCTCCCATAGGCTCTATTATTTCATTAAGTCTTCTTAAGTCCTTTAACAGCCTCCATTTCCCATTGGACTTTTGTTTGGTGAAAATGGGGAAGTTCCAGGGACTATCCGTTAGCAGAATATGTCCTTTTGCAAGTTGTTCGTTTACTAACAGTTTGATTTGCCGCAGTTTTTCCCCTTTTAGAGGCCACTGGGATACCCAGATGGGCTCATCTGAGAGCCATGTAAGGGCAGGAGACTGCGTCTCTCCAGTGGCCTCAAAGTTAAATTTGAGGTGGTGAGATGGATGTTCCATTGTCCTATTATATCCCTCCCCCAAAGGGTCATTGGAATATTAAGAACATAGGGCCTTGCTGAAGCAGTTTTACCTTCTGGTCCTTCTATTAGTAAGGTGAAAGCACTTTGAAGTGGTGTTTGAGCTCCTCCTGGTGGCCAGTCTCTTCGCGAACGAAGAACCGGGGAAGGTCTTTCCACCTTCCAGCCTGCGCATTGGATTTTTTTTTTTTTTTAGGTGAGACACAGTGTGCGCGGAACTGAGCCCACCCTTTAATCCTGAGGTTCATCTGCCGGGGCCAAGCACGCTTGGACGGTGGCAGCGAGGTCCTCAGGACGTAGATGGATTGCCTTTACAGGCTAACGAGCTCCATCTGCCCGGGGAGGGGCCCCAACCGGGAATCGAACCCGGGTCTCTGCAGTGACAGTGCAGTGTGTTTTCCTCTACACCACCGGGGGCTCCACATGAGCTCCTCCTACCCCTTTGATGTCGATATAGGGCTTTGTGGTGCTCCACTCCTTCGGCCAGTCTTTTTCTGCAAAGATGGTGACATCTGCTCCTGTGTCTATAAGACCTTTAACTTGAACACACTGGTTAGAGTTGGGAAAAAACACAGAACAGGTTAGCATTGGCCGATCAAGCAAAATAGATTGTGTCCATTGAACCATAGGCATAGAGTCTAAGGTGTTTTCCCCTGTATCGATGGGGGTTAGATTAACAATAGGTGTGTCTGTGTCAAGCTCCACAGGTGGAAACAAGGTTTTCACAGTCACTTCTATTACTTTGGGATTGTCCGTTGTTACTGATTGAGGTAATACTGTTATACCTGTTTCAGTTGAGGTAGTAGTTCCAGTTAGGATGCATTGTCCAGGAGGCACTGGTGAATTACCAGTTGGTTTCACAAGAATCTTTTGGTAATTATCACTGTGTATGGTGATTGGGTGGGGAGATGATAATTCCACCCTAGAGACACTTGCCGAGTGTGTGTGTGTAGGAGTGGGGGGAGTCGGTGGTTTTGGCTGGGTTGAAGGGCAATTTATATCATAGCGCTCCCCTAAGTGCTCAGTTCCTCATTTCCTGGAACCGGGGTCAGCTTTTGTGGGACTCTTGGTGAGAGTGGCTTCCCCTCTCTATCAAAAAGTGACCTACAATTAGCTGCCCAGTGTAACGCCTTTCTACATCGGGGACACAAGCTGGGTGGCACTGTAGGGGCTCTTTTCAGATGAGGTCAGTCCTTTTTAAAGTGACCTGGTTGTTTGCAGTAGTTGCAAGTGGGAACTGTTTGGTGGTGTTGTGCAGCCATTGCTTCTGCTTGTGGGGATTTATTGGTGGTGGTAGGTATCACATCTCGGCAAGCTTTAACCATATCCATATGGGTAGGATCTTTCAGTGTCCTCAAGATACATTGACAGTCCTCGTTTGCTTGTTCTATGGCTAATTTCTGGAACATAGAATCTTGAGCCTCTGGAAATTTAAATTGTTTTGCGAGAGCGTCCTTTAATCTCTCAGCAAAGTCCAGAAAAGGCTCCATCGGTTTTTGACAGATCTGTGTATAGGATTGAGTGACTTCAGAGGCTTCAGCAATATTTTGAATTGCATCAAAAGCTAAGAACTTAGATCTCTGCAATTCGTTTAAAGGGATTGTGGCTTGGGCGTGATTAGACGAAAATGGCCCAGTGCCAAACATGATGTTAATTGTATCATCAATTGGGGTACCAGTGGTGGGGGAATATTTGTTCTGCATGCTTGTGTATTGATGCTTTCCACTCTTGTAAGAAGAGAGTGTTTTGCATTTTAGTAAAAAATGCGTCCGATAATGTTCTTATATCATTTGGAGTCAGGTTGTAAGCTGCAAATAATGACCTCAGAATTTCTAGAGTATAGGGTGAACTGAGGCGGTAATTGGTTATTGCCTTTTTGGTATCTTTAAGGAGTGGCAGCGGCAACAGGTTCCAGTGGGGCGGATGGTTATTGCGGCGAAAAACTGGGTATGCCTCATTGAAATAAAAATCATTTGTGGCTGCTTCCTGATGTACAGGGTAGCAACCTTGACTGGCTAGAGCACATGGCTCGGATAGGATGGGTACGTGGGCACGGCCATTTTGAGAGGCCTTCACTTCTGGAAGACCAGATGTGGATGGGGCTTGAGGTGGTGGCCAGCCCCCTCAAGGACCAGAAAAGCTCGATGATATTGAGGGCGGGACAGCACCACCCGGTTGCATGGCAGGGTAATTGCCAGCAGTCCGAGATGCAGCTAGGAAAACTGTAGTTACCCTTGTGGGGTCAGGCGGAGCTACCCAGCCCTGTGGGATGGGCTGATGCTGGCTGCTGCCTGTGTGTGGGGAGGGGGGAGGGGGCGAGGTGGCCATGTGGCCGGGGCCATTTTGGGACTGGGGGGGCAAACAAGTCACGACATACTCCAGCTGAGATGGCGGTGCAAAGGGTTGGTTTTTCCCCCCTACAGCTGTTCCCGACACCATACGCACGCATCGACTGCGACCCTGTTCTATCTCCTGCTCTCCCACCCCAGAGTTCATATTTTCGTTTTTTTCCAACAAAGTTAAAATCAAACGCCAGACAATAGAAGCTTGGGATGCGAGAGTGTCATTTGCCTGTGTAGCTTTCCACAATTTAAGTCCCAGTGTGTCCCATTGTTCATAGGTGAGTGTATAGGGAACAGTGTGATCATTCTTTGAAATCCACTTAATCAGAGCCTTTAGAGACTGTTTATCTAATGGGTGTCCATGAAGGTAGATAAAGTTTTTCAAACGCTTGTAGGTATCCTGTTGTCTTTTGGAGGGTGGTAAACCCATGGTTTAAAAGCGAGGTAACAGGGCGGAGGGAACTATACAACTGTTCACCTACCTCAAAATCTAGAAAGGTCGAAATCCAAAGCTGAGTTGTAGAATCCGTCCGAGCGGGAAGCCAAAATTCCACTTAACCGCTTGAGCCCGGAGACATCCAAAGGAATTTCTATACGATAGAAACGCAAGCGGAGTTCGAGATCAAGCTGCGCACCATTTGACAACACTGGGGGGGAAATGCTCTCTGCTATCCACCTCACCGGGATAGAATTGCAGTGCGGTGAACCCACGTGCAGGATGCAGCAGTGAAAACACACGGCACGCAGGCAGTCAGGCAAAGAGGGTTTATTCAAGTTTCCAGCAGCTTAGAAGGATTCCGGGAGGAAAGGAGGGGCTTGGCTACTCGACCAGCCAATGATAGAGATGAAAAGGGTAATACCCAGTAAGAACCCAGGAACCAAGGAAAGGCAGGGGAAACAGCCAACGGGGTTAGGATAGGGGCGTGACCTTGCTCTGGGGGCAGAACAGGAACTGCATTCCAGTGAAGGCAGCATGAGATGGTAGGGGGGAGAGAGATTACATAACGAAGGGTGTTATAGGTTATTAGCAGTAATTTAAGAAAATTTGAGAAAGCAAATGCAAAATAACAAGTCAATTTAATAGTAAGCGGTAGATGAACAATTACGGCGCGCCGGGGGAGGCTGCTTAGAACACAACTCGCCCGTTTCCGACTTCCCAACCCTCCTTTTTGAACCCCTTGGGCTCCCGTGCCGACATGCTCAGTACTTAGGTTCTGATTCATCCAGAGTCCGGGGCATGTGCTCTTCGCACATGCTCAGTTGCAAAGTTTTTCCCATACATGTTCCCGGGCAGTGCTTTTCGGCGTCGGTGGGGCTGGGGGCTTTTTGTGGGCTGGGGGCTTTGCGAGGAAGATTTCTCCTCTTCCTCCGTGGCCGCTAGATGACCCCAGCTTGGAATATGCGCATTTAAAAGGTATTCTCCTCCCTTCCCAGGCTTATCACATTCTTAAATCACTTTTGACTTCTTGTCAAAAGGGGAGCCTT
>NW_020956790.1:8649-9895 GCF_003031625.1 Empidonax traillii | reverse complement strand
GTATATATGTAGCTTTAACAGCCATGAGAAAAATACATATAGAAATTGCACATCCATAGCATAACGTGTTAGTAAGCCTAACAAAAACAATCTAAAAAAATATATAGTTTATCACAATTTCCTAATTTTTTTTTTTTTTTTTTTTCATTGACTCTGTTCGTGAAATCTTTTTAAGACATCCTTTGCTCTTTGGAGAGTCAGAGCGTGTTCTTCGTCCGGAACTTGGTCGTATTGTGTCCGTAATACTAGAAGGTGTGCAGCCTCCAGCCGTCGTTTTACAAGAGCGATTAATCGATTTAAAATACACGGACCAAACGTTAAAGTTATGATTAAAAGGAGCAGGGGTCCCGCAATTGTGGATAATAAGGTAGTTATCCAGGGGGAGTAATTAAACATGGATTCATACCAAGTAGTCTGTGCTGCGCGCTCCTTTCATCGTTTCTCCAAGCCTTCTCTCAGCTTAGACATCGTATCTTTGACTATACCCCCGTGGTCCGCGAAAACACAACATTCCTCACGTAAAGCAGCACATAACCCCCCTTGTTGTAAGAACATTAAGTCTAGCCCTCGCCTATTTTGTAATACAACTTCTGATAAGGATTTTACAGATTTCTCTAGGGCTGTCATCGCTGTTTCTATCCTAGTCAAATCTTCATCCACAGCCTCTCTTAGGGATTGAAACCTGTGGTTTTGTTGTACAAGAGAGGATATTCCAGTACCTGCTCCAACCGCTCCAATAGCCATAAGGGTTGCCACAGTGAGCGCTGTGAATGGCTCACGCTTCTGTAAATGATGAGACTGAGTAGTTTGATAATCATAAACATAATTTTCCGGATGATAGATAAGTCTTGGCACAATAATTACCTGGATACAATATTCAACAGCGCTGTCATAGATTTTTAGAGAGACACAAGGAGTAATGCCTGCCTGAGAACAAAGCCATTTCGCATTTTTAGTGGGTAATAACCAATCCGCTGCTGGACTTTGTCTTTTTGGGTCTTTTTCAATAGTGGTACACAGGTGTCGTCTGTTGGTAGGGATATTACCTATGCACTGCCCTACTCCTGATACATGTGACATAGTCAAACCTCGTTTATTCTCCTCATGCCATAGACATGGGGCTGGATTGGCACCAGTAATTTTTGTTGGCTCAGTAGCAATCCCAATTGCCTCATAGAAAGGGGGCCTGATATCATAACATAACCAGCAGTGTTGTGTTATATTGGGGTTGGTAAAATTCAATACA
>NW_020956790.1:0-1482 GCF_003031625.1 Empidonax traillii | reverse complement strand
GGACTGCTACATATCCTGTCTCTGGCCCTCCTTGCCCATCCCCCCCAGACACCAACATCTCTCTAAGTGGAAACAGTTTCCCCTCCCCCTGTTTTGCCATGCTACGGGTAATTCGCTGAGGGGGAGCTGTCGGTATCGGAGACTCAGTATCTGAGTCCGAGCCCTGAGGCGGTGGTGTTTCTGAACCCCGGAAAGAATACAGCGGTGGGGGAGCTTGAGGGGCAACCAGAGGGGGCCAGAAGGGATCCTCTTTATTTGAGTGAGATTTAGCAGGTTTTTTCTCTCTTAATGCAAATAATGATGCTTCCCCTTCTGGCCTAGGAATCCACAATTCAGCATACTCTTTTTCTTCGGGGTTAGTAGGACTTTTATTGTCTACCCATGTATTTAACTGCTGACACATCCAGTCCTCAGACGATCCAAACACAGGCCAGAATACATGCGGGTTTGTAAGGGGCTTTCCTCCCCACGCTTCAATACAATAGTAAATCATTTTTTCTTTGGATTTACCCTCTCTTCTAGACAAAACCTCCCAGTGTTTAATCATTTGTCCCAGAGGGCTCTCTTGCGGTATATCTGGTAACTTAGTCAGTTCTCCTATTTTTTCGGGGGATCCCTTCCCCATGGAACGAGAGGATTTACTCTTCCCTTGTCCCATCCTCCGGGGTGCTTCTTGTCACACACACACACACTCCCTCTTTTCGTGACCTAGCCCCTCGCGGGGTCGTAGGAACTGCACTACACAGAGGTCCGCTCTCGCTTGGCCTCAAGGAGACCTCTCATACAGTCGCACCCCGGGATAACCACCCCAACCAAACGGCTCACAACAGTTATACTTACCACTCCCGGGTCTTCGTCTGGTCTTCGTGCACAAAATTTAAGGGGTCCTGCAGGTCTTTATTGTTCATCTACCGTAATTTAGGATGGTTCATGGATTCGGGGTATTGCCGCGACCCTTCTGCGATACCAGGCTGCCAAAAAGTCAGGCAGGGCGCCCCCCGGGCCGCGAGGGTGGATGGCAAAAGACCCAGAATATCCGAGTCCGGCACCAAATTGTTATAGGTTACTAGCGGTAATTTAAGAAAGTTGAGAAAGCAAATGCAAAATAACAAGCCAATTTATTAGTAAGCGGTAAATGAACAATCACGGCTCGCCGGGGGGACTGCTGAAACCAAGGTTCCCACACAGGTCGCCCGCCTTCGACTTCCCAACCTCCCTTTTTGAACCCTGCGGGCTCCTGTTCAGACATGCTCAGTACTTAGGTTCTTATTTATACATGGTCCGGGCATGTGCTCTCCGCACATGCTCAGTTACAAAGTTTCTCATATACATGTTCCCGGGCAGGGCTCTCTGGCGCCGATCGGCTGTGGATTCCTTTGTGGGCTGGGGGCTTTTAGAGGAAGGTTTCTCCTTTTTCTTTGTGCTCGGCAGATGACCCCAGCTTGGAATATGCGCATTTAAAAGGTATTCTCCTCTCCTCCC
>NW_020956789.1:137717-141963 GCF_003031625.1 Empidonax traillii | reverse complement strand
AACCAAGTAATAGTTTACTTTAACGGACTCCACCTTCTTCTTGGACCACGTTTTTCTTTGTTCTTGAGGAGACACCCGCAGCCATCTTGGGACTTATAACTTATAGTACTTATAAAAACATGCAAAGGTTTATAAAAGTCCATAAAAGCACTACACACAATATAAATTGCTCAGACATTCACTATTTTCTTCCCACACCGAGGTGCTGCAAGAGCTCTGGACACTCACCCCACAGCCCCAGCCCCTCTGAAGAGCACAGCAGATCTTGGGGACAGAGAAGGGTCTCAACCTCCTTTGCAGTCCCAAGGTTACAGGCTGGACATGACACAAAGAATTGGAGATGAGTCAAAAGTCAGGACCCCTGGTATCGTCTCCAGGATATGCCCTGTAAAGACTGTCACCCTCAGTGCCAACCCCTGTCCCCAGCCCAGCACAGAGTCCTAGCCCAGTGATGGAGCAGCCTGTCCTGAGGGGGACCTGCAGAATGAGGGTTCTCTTTTTCATGGATTCTGCAGAAATATTCCTTTGTTTTTCTCCAGGGACATCCCTTTCCCCAGGTGAGTGTGTCCAGCCTTACCTGACCAGCCTGTCCTGGTGCTCCCTGCAGGGTCCTGAGATGCAGGTGCTGCTTTGCAGAGGTAAGGGCCTCTGGTGCCATGGAGCCATGGGGTTACCATGCACTGGCCATGATGGTCATGGGGGGAAGACATAGTTGGATGGGGATCATTTCTACCGAACCCCTTTTCATTTTTCCAGAATGCTCAGTAGCCAAGGGCAAGGCTGGGTAGGACCATGGGGTGTCTCCAGTGCCACAAAGAGCATGTGAGGACTGAACTAGATCCAACCCATGGAGTTTTCCTAGAGGGTGTCCTCAAACACTTTCCAGTCTTACATGTTGACTCCTCACAACCATTGCAGAGCCCTTGTTAATCTGTGGTCATTTAGGTTCTCCTTTTCCTCTGTTTGATTCCTCCTTTGATGGTCATTCATTTTATCAAATGCCTCTCTCTGCTCACCCAGACTCACAAACTATCCCTGGGGTTCCCCCGAGCTCTGCCGGAGGCACACAATTCCTCTCTAGAACAACATCGACCATCAACCCCACTGCAGGTGGGATATCAACAAAGACCTATTTCAGTCTGCCTGGACGTGTGCAACCAAGAATGGAGCTCTTGTTCCTGCCCTTGGTCCCAACAGAACCCCCTGGGCCTCTGACTCTGTTCCCCTAAATGCATGAAGAAACCCAGAAGAGCAAAAACCCTTTAGAGGAAAAAGCTGTCTGAATATTTTCCTGGCACCAGCATTAGAAAAGGTTGTGTCGTGGTTTTGCTGGTTCTTAGAAACTAAGCAGGAATTCTTCCCCCTGCCCACTGTGTGAAGGGGATGTTGAATGGGCAGATTGACTGTGGCTTAGGTACTTGAGTAACACAGAAGTGTCTGATAGAACCACATTCCTAGTTGATGGCACTCAGGGTCTTGTCTTTGGGGAGGGGTAAGGAGTTCTTTTTTTACCTTTTTTTTCCTCTTGTCTGCTGGGAAACAGGGGGGAGGAGTTCAAGTTGCTGCCGGAGCTGGAACAAGGTCTGAGTAGCAGCTAAGAAGTGGCTTTATTCTTAGCCTGGCTGCCAGCTGTGAATTCTGCTTGGATTTTCATCAGAGAGGAACTGTTTCGGGAGGTTTTCCCCTCCTCCATTCCCTTTTTTCTTTCTTGGTAGCAGTTCTTGTGCACATCAAAGGGAGAGGGAAAACTACACCACACCATTCACCATTCAGCCAGCAGGACAGAGTGAGTTCCCGTTGGGAAGGACCCTTTTTTTTTTCCTCTCCCTCCTCTCTCTCCTCTTTCCCAGTGGGGGGGGGGGGGGGGGGAAGGAAGACCTCCATTTTTGATTTCTTCAGAACACCCGGGAGGGTGTTCTCCCCATGTGATGACCACCAGTGATCCAACATCCCCCCCTACTGACTGACTCACAGTATTGCAGGCTCTGCATCTCTAGTGATCAAACAGCCCCCCCTGCTTACTGTGGTTGGAACGGAACTGTTTATCTTTTTTTGTTTGTTTATTTGCTTGTTTTGAAGGGGATTATATTTGGGTATCGGAGTATTGATTGGTTGTTTTACTTGTTTTCTTTCATTGTTTCTACCAACACACATATTTCTTTTAATAAAGGGCTGTTATTCTTCCTTTTTCCACACTTTTTTTCCTCAATTGGAGCCTCTAATTTTGGATTTACAATTGCTTAGAGGGAGTAGTTTGGGTCTTCCTCATAACTCATCCTCAGCAAAACACCTGTGTCTCATTTAAACTGAGACAGGGTGTAACACACAGATTATATAGGAATAACAAAAGTTATGTTTTTCCATTGTTTCTGCCTGTCAAAAACTTCCTACCAAAAATTCTTTGTCAACTTTGTGACAGAAGTTCTCACCAGAACTTCCTGTTGGACTTTTCCTGCCAAAAGATCCTGCTATTGTTTATGGTTATCATATCTCTTTGAACATCTGAATAGGGTTACATGCCAAGAAACCACGTACAATCTCCTTTGAACACTATAGAAGTTGAGGAAAAATTTTGGAAAATCAGGGAGAGGAAAGGGAGAGAGAAGCGGTTGCCCCAGCTGAGAATCTCTCCCCACCTCCCCTCACCTTTTCTCTGCCACTGCATGCTACCTACCTGCCACAGGAGACTGACGACCTGGAGAGAACTGAGACCTACCGTGCCACATGTGTGTTATAATCCTATCCTTCTACCCTTACTGTATTTCTGAGCGCCTAAAAGTGCAGCTGTGCCAGGACCCTGCACGTCCTGTGACACGGCTCGGCATGAGTGGTGAAACCATATATCCTGGCTGCATTCCAGAGAACTAAAGCTGTTAAGACCCCCCCCCCCCCCAGCTAAAAAGATAACAGAAAAGCGACAGAGAAAAAAAAAAAGGCAGAAACTGCTTCTCCCTCCCCCACACACCAACTCGGTGGAAAGGTAGTCTTGGTGGTATCTTTTCTCTGCTTCTAGAAGTAATCTTAAGAATTTTCCAACCTTTTCCTATTTTTTCCTCTTTCTCTTTGCATGTCTTAGCAATTAATAAAATCAGTTTTTGGTATCAACAGATAACTTGTGTGAGTTTTAATTTTGCGCAAGGGAATGTTTGAATCTGAAGTTCTTTCTGCAATATTTAAGCAGATTGTAACATTTCAAAATCGGCATGATGGGACAGGATTCCCTTGAAGCAAAACTGTTCATTCCAAAACCTGATTATTCCTAATTTTTATAATCGATCATTTTGTGATAGGCAAACAGAGTAAGGTACCTTTCTTTTTGACTTTATGACTGTGTGACTTTAGGACTTTGACTTTCAAGTTCTTGTTTGTTTGTTTGTTTGTTTTTGCATTGTTTTTGATGTGCACATTGTAACTTTTAAGAGGTAACTCTCCAGAGGAAGGAGTGAGACTTTGGAAATTTGTTGTAACTTTCAAGAGGTTACCCTTGGAGACTTATTCACTCCAAATTTGTGGTACCATGGAAAATAATGCGCAAGCGCTTACAAATCTCTTAGATGACTTTGGTGCCAGGCCATCTCCTCTGGGAATGGAATGGGCACAAGATCATTGGTATAATATTCAAGCAATTGTTGATCGAATCTCTATCCTGCAGGCAGGGGCAAGAGTCAAAAAAGGTAAAGGAAAACCTATTGTTTGTTCAGTATTAGGTGCAGCTGTAATAAGTGCAGTTAACAACAAAGAACAGCAGCTAAAAGAACATATGGAAGTTGTCACTTCCCTGCAAGATTTGGTTAAATCTTCACAGATGCAGCTGGAGGAAGGAGAGATTACTGTCAGTGTCCTCCAGGAAGAGATAAGGAATGAAAGGGCTACTGCCCGTGTGCTCCAAGAGGGGTTGTATGCAAGATTAAGGAGAGAAGGGAAAAAGGAGTCAGAGTTGGAGTCATCTAAAGAAACATACCCCCTCTCTGACTTAAAGCATTTGCTTGACCAAGTGGAAAAGCTGTCGGTGGTGCTCCATCCCCTAATTAAACCAGGATACACATATGAGGGCTCAGATGACAATACACCTCAAATTACTACAAAAGAAGTTCCTTATACAGCAACTGAATTAGCTAAGTTAAAAAAGGAATATAGCAGAACCCCTAAAGAATCTATGTTTGGAGAGTCTCTTACTGAGGGTGACCAAATTTTGTTATCAGAAAAAGAGGCTGAAGGGTTCTGGGGAGCCGGAGTTTTCCTGACC
>NW_020956789.1:128195-137346 GCF_003031625.1 Empidonax traillii | reverse complement strand
CTGGGGAGCCGGAGTTTTCCTGACCACAGGAGATTATCGTGCCCCCTGGTCCCTTACCCAAAGAGCAGCCTATTGGGCAGGCGGACTCAACCCCCTAGAAAGGGGAAATCCCCTAACTATAGTGGGAAATGTTAATCAGATTGTGGAAAGTGTTCAAAAGTCTGCTTGTTTACAAATGATGTATGATAGAGAATTAACACCAAGTGAATCCCCTATGATGCTGCCTGTAGACCCTGAAAGAATGATTCCCCCTATCAGAGGTCTCCCTGAGGCTATGAAACCCATTGGCATTCAGCTAAAAGGACAAATAGAAAGCCTCACCAAAGGGGAAAGAACTGCAGCCACCTTAGAAGCAGTTTTAACCCCTGGTTGTTACCATGGAGAAAATAAGATCTGGACCTGGGGGGAGGTGTGAAACAAGAGCAAGACCTAAAAGAGTTAACTGAAATATCTTGCTCGGTTGAGAAGCCCCCCCCATACCTGCTCTGTCTATGTTGCTAAAGAATAATTTGTTCAGTTCTGTTCATTGGACCTAATCTTAAGAAGAGTGCTAGAAACATTATACAAGGGGCCTAGGGATCATAAATTAAGGCAAAAGTAAGCTAAGGTAGACCTTTGAATAGGAGAAATAGACCTAAAACCAAAGGCTCTCACCAAGCTTCAGTGATTGGGGCAAAGACAATGGGAAGTTAGGAAGGTCAAATCAAGGAAGACAACCAACAACCCCAGATTCAGAGGCTGAATGAGGGGATGTACCCCTAAATTTGAGGACCAAGAAAAGCACTGCCCTAAGCTCTGCCTGAGCTCTGCCTGTACTCTGTCTAATTTTAATATGTATAAATAGATGATGTAATCATATGCATATGTAAAGAATCATCTAGGAAAATTTTATAAAATCCTTGATTTGTGTGTGCTACCTAGAGCAAGGTCTTTGTGGTGCAAACCACGCTTGCTCCCGACGTCAACAAATAAATAAGTTTGCTGCTCAAAAGATCCAAAAATCTCTGAGCAGTTCTTTAACCGGATTTCTCAGATTCAATTGGTACCCCAGATGGGATGAAGGTAACTTCTCTGCCCGGCTGCACAATCCATCAGAGCTCAGGACCACCCCCCTTGCCCAGGTAAGCTTTTTTTCCTAAAAGAGGGGCTCCCTTCTTCTCTGGTTTCTTAGAATCATAGAATTAACTGGATTGGAAGAGACCTTCGAGATCATGAAGTCCAACCCTTGATCCAACCCCACTGTGATTACTAGATCATGGCACTCAGTGCCACATCCAGCCTCATCTTAAAAACCTCCAGGGATGGTGAATCCACCACCTCTCTGGGCAGGCCATTCCAATGCCTGATCACTCTCTCTGGAAAGAACTTCTAATATCCAACCTAAACTTCCCCTGACAGAGCTCAAGCCCGTGCCCTCTTGTCCTATTGCTGATTGCCTGGGAGAAGAGACTGACCCCCACCTGGTTACAACCTCCTTTCAGGTAGTTGTAGAGAGTGATGAGGTCACCCCTGAGCCTCCTCTTCTCCAGACTAAACAACCCTAGTTCCCTCAACCTCTCCTCATAGGACTTGTGCTCGAGTCCCTTCACCAGCCTTGTTTCTCTTCTCTGGACCTGCTCCAGCACCTCAATGTCTTTCTTGAACTGAGGGGCCCAGAGCTGAACACAATACTCAAGGTGTGGTCTCACCAGCGCTGAGTACAGGGGAAGGATCACTTCCCTGCTCCTGCTGGCCACATTGTTCTTGATGCATGCCAGGATGCCATTGGCCTTCTTGGCCACCTGGGCACACTGCTGGCTCATGTTCAGCTTCCTGTCACAGAGGAGCTACTGTGTGGTTAGTCAGCTCTAGCTTTTGTTCTACCCCCAGTCTTGCCCTTAGCTTTCTGTCCCATGGTCTGACCTCAATGTGTGCTACTCACCCCCTCTTTGGGGTCTTCCACACTCTCTGCTATGCTTTCAGAATCTGTCATATCTAATTCCCATTCCTGCGGGCTACCAGGTCCCTGCCTAACCAGCTCTGGTCCCCTTAAACGCATTGGTTGCAATTCCTGGGGGTCTAAAATACTCTCCTCATCACTATCTCTTTTTCCCAGCTTCAGACACCCCTGACCTATTGTGATGGTTTTAGTCTAGGTCTTCCTGGTAACCAGCTCGAAACCAGTGACAACTGCAGGCACTCAAACAAAAGTGAAAGTACCATTTTCAGCAAGTCATTTGAATAGCTAGAGGGAGGAAGCAAAACTGCTTAGAGAAAATCCTGAAAAGGTGGTTAAGAGATTTGAATTAATTGTGAAAAATCAGGACATTGATTGGTCAGATATTGACTTGATTCTCTCAGAATTGACAGAAAAAGAACTTGTAATAAAAACAACAAGGAATCATGGAAGGGAAGATTGCAACAAATGTTTTAAGGGGAGACATAGATAATATTTTTCCAGTGTGAAATCGTAACTGGGACCCAAATTACCCAGACCAGTTTAAGTTATTGGAACAGTATAGAAGATTGATCCTGGTGGGATTGCGAAATGCTATACCTAAGGCAGTCAATTGGACCCCATTGTACAATGTAAGGCAGGGATGAGACGAGACCCCCACGGCATTCTTAGACAGACTTAGAACTGCCATGAGAAAAATACACTATGGATCCATCATCAGAGGCAGGTAAACAACAACTAGTGGGGTTGCTAATGGGACAAAGTAACCCTGATATTAGAAAAAGGTTCCAGAAAATCGATCATCCTTCTAATAAAGATTTAGAGGTGTTAATGAATGAAGCCTGGAAAGTGTACAATAAAAGGGAAAAAAGAAAATAGAAAACTTACAGAGATTGTGGTTGCTGCTTTAACTCAGAACTCAAATATTAGGGGTTGTGGCAGAGGGCAGGCAATATAAGGAAGAGGGGGTTTACCTTTTCAACAAGCAAGAGTGGAACAAAACCAATGTGCCTATTGCATGCAGAAGGGACACTGGAAATGGAGTTGCCCTAAATTGGCAAATAATAGAAACTCAGAAGGGGCTGTCATAGCTCACCAAAATACTGACTGAAGGGGACTGACTGGTTTATCCCTAGCAGATCTGCTGGTTAAAATTGAGCTAGGGGAAGAAAAGGAAAAATTGGACTTTTTAATCGACACTGGAGCTACCTTTTCTGTTTTGAATCAAGAACTGAGACCTATAAGTGATAAATATTTTCAAGTTGTGGGAACCACTGACCAATCAGAAAAGGTTTTCTTTTTGAAACCCCTAAAATTCAAAATTGGAAAACAGATGGGAGTTCATCAATTTTTGTATCTGCCAAATTCACCCTATTGGGTAGAGACCTGTTGGAAAATCTGGGATCTGTAATAAAATTCAATAAAGGTAAAATTGAATTCAAAGTAAATGAAGAACAATTATTAGCAGCTCTGAGTTTGACTTTGAGCTGTATAGAACCAAAACAAAAAAAATCAAGATATTGACCAAATTATAAATCAAGTGTACCCCCTGGTGTAGACCGCTGACACACCAGGTAAATCAAAATGGGCAACTCCTATTAGGATAGAATTACAACCAGGAGCTAGTCCAGTGACTAAGAAACGATACCCACTGAGATTAGAAGATAGAAAAGGGATTGAACCAATAATTGAAAACTTTTTGAAATTAGGACTTTTGATAGAGTGTGAATCCGATTTTAACACCCCAATTCTCCCAGTCAAGAAGTCAAATGGAACTTATAGGCTACTTCAAGATCTAAGGGCAATAAATGAAATAGCTAAAACTTTACATCCTGTGGTAGCAAATCCTTATACACTTTTAACAAAATTGAGAGATAATCTGATTTGATTCACAGTGTTAGATTTAAAAGATGCCTTTTTCTGTCTACCCCTAGCACAGGAAAGCCAAAAGATTTTTACTTTCAAGTGGGAATCTGATAGCAGTGGAAGAAAAATGCAAATAACATGGACAGTTTTACCTCAGGGATTCAAAAATAGTCCCACTTTGTTCGGTAATCAATTAGCCAAGGAACTAGAACAATGGCAACAGCCACAGGGAGATGGCGTTCTTCTACAATATGTGGATGATCTCCTAATAGCAACTGAAACAAAAGAAAATTGTATGCAGTGGACAATATCTCACCTAAATTTCTTAGGTTTAAGTGGTTATCGAGGTTCTTAACAGAAAACTCAACTGGTCCAGCAGAAAGTCATGTACCTAGGATATGAAGTGTTGGGAGGACAGTGATCCCTGGGGATGGAGACAAAAGAAACCATCTGCCAGACACCCAGACCAGAAACGATGAGAGACCTTTGAGCCTTTCTAGGAATGGCAGGTTGGTGTCGTTTATGGATATATCAGTATCAACTACTTGCAAAGCCTCTATATGACCTGTTGAAGATAACTAAAAATAACATAATTTGGACCCCTGAGACAGATGAAGCCTTCAAACAACCCAAGCGAGAACTCATGGAGGCTCCGCTGTTAGGTTTGCCTGATGTGACAAAACCCTTTTGGAATGTCAAGGAATGGTTTTAGGGGTCCTGGCTCAGCAATTAGGGCCATACAGGAGGACCGTGACCTACTTCTCCAAACAATTGGATGAGGTAAACAAGAGATGGCCCACCTGCCTGAGAGCAGTGGTTGCAGTGGGCGTGAATATAGAAGAAACCAGGAAATTTACAATGGGACAGAAAATTGTGGTGTCACATACCATATCAGCAGTACTGGAACAAAAAGGTAACCATTGATTGTCACCTTCCCAGTTCCTGAAATACCAGGTGGTCCTGGCTGTCAGATGATGTCATAACCATTCAGGTGACTAATATTGTCAACCCAACTTCATTCCTAGAAGGAAGAATTTCAGCTAAACCTGTCGTGCATGACTGCCTGGAGACCATCAAGGCAGTGTACTCCAGACACCCAGATCTCAAAGAAGAACCATTCCAGGATTCTGACAATTGGTTTTCAGATGGCAGCAGCTTCTTTAAGAAAGGTGTAAGGATGGTTGGCTATGCCGTAACCACCACAGAACAGGTAATTGAATTAAATCCTTTGCCTACAGGGACTTCAGCCCAGAAAGCAGAACTGATAACTCTCACCCGAGCTCTTAAACTGGCAAAAGGAAAGAGAATAAATATGTCTTTGGTATCATCCATGCCCACGGAGCAATCTGGAAAGAACAAAGGCTATTGACTGCCCAAGGAAAAGCTGTAAAACATGCAATGGAGATCCTACAATTGTGAGAGGCCGTCCAACTCCCATCACAAGTGGCTATAATGCATTGTAGAGGACATCTGAAGGGCAACACTGTTCCAGAAATAGGAAACAGAAAAACTGATGCAGAAGCTAAATTAGCAGCTGCAAGAAGTCAGGAACTACCAGTAGCAGCTCTAGTGCCAGAAGGATTAGACACAAATCAACAGGTAGAATATCAGGAAACGGATTATCAATGGATACATAAAAATGGAGGTAAGCTGTTAGACAACGGATGGAGTCAAATGAAAACAGGCCAGTCAGTACTACCAGAAAAACTAATATGGCAATTTGTAAAAACAGAACATGACAAAACTAATTGGGGTTTGGATCCACTCTATCAACACCTAAGGATTAGATTAGCTGGGCCAAATTTATTTACCACAATAAAGCAGGTCACCTCCCAATGTGAACTTTGCCTGAAAAATAACCCAAACACTACAAATAAAGTCTACCAAGGGGCAATACACAGAGGACGTTTCCCAGGTGAAACTTGGCAAATTGATTTCTCTGAGTTCCCAAGGAAAGGGGGGTATCATTATTTATTAGTTTTGACTGACACATTTTCTGGTTGACCTGAGGCTTTCCCCTGTAGAACAAATAAATCAAGGGAAGTGGTTAAAGTCTTGTTAAACAAAATTATACTATGGTTTGGAGTACCTAAGGGTATCTCTTCAGATAGAGATTTGCACTTTTGCGCAGAAATTGTACAAGTAATAAACAAAGCACCAAGAATCTATTGACAATTACACACACCCTATAGACTCCAAGCAAGTGGGCAAGTAGAAAAGATGAACCATCTCATCAAACAGTAAATTGCTAAAATATGTCAAGAAAGAAATTTTCAGTGTTATCAAGTTTTGCCTGTTGCCTTAATCAGAATAAGGGTCAAGCCAAGATCAAGAGAAAAATTGAGTCCATTTGAAATTTTGTTTCACAGACCCTATATGATGCAAATTGTAAATAGTGAAGCTTTACATCAAATAAGCAATCAATATGTGTATGATTATGTTATAGTTATAGGCAAGCAACTGCAGAAAAATGCTACTTTGGTGTTAGAACATCAGCCTAAACAACTTGATGGTAAATTACATCCATTCAGTCCTGGTGATATGTTAAGAATCTTTCAGGAGAAACACTACGAGAGAAGTGGAATGGACTTTTCCAGGTGCTGATGACCACCTTCACGGCAATGTGAGTGAAAGAGATGCCCACGTAGATCCACTACTCCCAAGGCAAGAAAGCCTATGAGAATGCATGGACCTCAGAACAACAACCATCTACTCTCAAGCCTACCCAACACTGATCTTTGGACTGATAAGTACGCTGGTGTTAGATCAAACTTTTGCCCAAAATTCATTATGGTCTCAGGCTTATGGTGGGGTCTCTAGTCTACCAACCTACGTTAAGCAATCGACCGAATATTTAGAAGAAGGAGCTGCCCTACAAACCCGAATAGATAAATACAATACATCTGTTACAATTTTTCAAGGAACACGGATCCTGACTGGTTGGTAAAATCCTGGTGAATTGAGAACTGCAAGTGTTTTAGTGGGGAAGATTTGACTCGAGTTGGATGTAGAGCATACAAACCACCCTCACAAATCAGCTGGTTGCCCAGAATTGACATTACTGTGCAAAATTTTTCAGTCATATTTGCTCAATACCCAAATAAATATGGACACATAATTAGTGGTCTTGCCTGTGGATCTGACCAATACTGGCACACCTTTACTTTAAATGAATCATTTTCTGTAAATGTCACTTACAGTTCACAACGTGAGCAAATTGAAGCTTATATTGTCACTATTAGGGCAGCCAAAGAGTCTTGACACTAGGAACCATACACCAGAATGCCATTGTTAGGCCCATAGGCCATAATGTTTGGGCAAGTTTTGATCGCACCAAAGGCAAATGGCAATCAGTCAGTACAGAAGAAGGTATTCCTAAAGGACAGTTAGGATATATTTGTGAAAATGCAGTTGTAGAAGAAGAATATTTGTGCTGAGATACTGAAGACAGTGTATATACTTTTGAGATGCTTCCCCATACCAAGACCAAATCACAAGTCTATTATGGAGGAAATGGATGTGGATGCGTTAGGACCCTTTGTGCTAACCTTACCATTGATTATTGTCACAAAGAAGCAAATGGTACTAATTTTTGTGTGTGTAATTTTACTCAAATCATAGGTTGTGATTTTGATTACACTGTTCCTGTAACCACTAAGCAACCGATTGAGGTTGATTACACTTTGTGTCATGATGTACCGAAACTGCATATAGGTATCGATATTGATCTTTTCAAAACAATGCTTAGACACCTCAATATGGAAAAACTGGTCTGAGAGGTGAACAGAACAACCCAACGCATACTCTGGCAAGTGGAACACAACACTAAGAGTATAAAAACTATTCTAAGTAGAACAAGTGGGAAAACATCACTGGTGGGATATCTTTACAGGATATTCCCCTACAGCAACACAAGTGTTTCACTACTTAATACATCCAATATTGATCATAGTAGCAGTTATAATCCTGCTATCCCTCTTAAATGTGTGGTTGTGGTAAAAATTAAGCACCATTGTCAAGAGAACACAGATAATATGGGCATTAAGGCATATCTATCAGTTTTTAGAAGTTGATGAAAGAATTAGTCTTAAGAAAAGGGGGGAACTGAAACGAGAGCAAGGCCTAAAAGAGTTAACAGAAATATCTTGCTCTACTGAGAGAAACCCCCCCTAGACCTGTTTTGCTTACGTTGCTAAAGAAAAATCTGTTCTGTTCTGATCATTGGGCCTGAAATTAGGAGGAATGTTAGAAACATTATTCAACAGGCCTAGGCGTGATAAATCAAGGCAAAAGTAAACTAACGTAGACATTTGAATTAGAGAAATAGGCCTGAAGCCAAGGTTCTCTCCAAGCTTCAGTGACTGGGTCAAGAACAAAGGAAAGCTAGAGAGGTCAAACTGAAGAAGACTACTGGACACCCCCAGACCCAGAGGTCAAAGAGTGGATGTACCACCAAAATCGAGGGACAAGAAATGCACCGCCCTAAGCTCCACCTGAGCTCCACCTGTACTCCGCCTATTATTAATATGTATAAATGGATGATGTAATCATATGCATATATAAAGAATCATGTATGAACATTGTATAAAAACCCTGATTTTTGTGTGCTACCTTGAGCAAGTTCTTTGTGGTGCGAACCATGTTTACTCCCAATGTTGACAAATAAATACCTTTGCAGCTCAAAAAATCCAAAAGTCTCTGATCAGTTCTTTAACCGAATTTTTCAGATTCACCCCTTACTGTAACAGTCCCAAATATAACTGAGTTAATAGCAATATTTAAGCAGATTTTAAGTGACCAGGCTGAAAACAAAGTGAACCTTGGACCCCTCCAACACACCACTTCCCTTTTGGAGGAGAGAAAAAAACCAGTTCATCACCCCTCCCCACAGTCTTCGGAGGACGGTCATCAGCTTGGAATGTGGATCTACTGGTTAGTTCTTTTGCGTGGTTCAATCATCCAAGACCAACAACCCTCCCCCGTTCAACATCTTTCTTTCACAAAGATGCAAGGGAAAGAAAAAGAAAAAAAAAAAGACCAATTCCCCCTTATTTTTTTTTTTAGAACAAGTAAACCTAGGATATTATCTCTCCCTTATTCTTTTTTTTTCTTTTCCCATGCCACAACACTCTCTCAAATTAAACCTTTGAACTACATGCATGTTATAAATTTGTACAAGAATTTAGACAACTCAATTCCAATTAAACATTGATATATTTATTAAGCAAGCGATAATCGAGCAAAACAGTGCTGGGTGGTCTGGGGAGTCAGCGCTCCGCCCGAGACAGACACCAAAATGCAGCAAATGTCTCTTTTTTATACATTTTCAAGTCCCGAGTTTCGGATGTA
>NW_020956789.1:124121-127699 GCF_003031625.1 Empidonax traillii | reverse complement strand
ATGAAAGCCATAGTTCTTATCAGTTGTGAATTCCACTGATACTGACACTTGTTTGCTTAGCAAGATGTCTGCAATTACTTCTACTGACACTTGATTAACAGGATGTCTGTGAAACTTGTCTTGCTTAATTACAACAAAAGTCTCTTACTCCCCCATACACATAAAATTTTATGAACAAAGTTAACCCTTCTATTACAATCCCCCCTTTTCTTTTTGATTCTCATTTTGTTAATTAAATCTGTTTAAAGCTTCTCTGGCTGACTGGAGTACCAAAATGATTTTTTTTTTCTTTGAGTTGTTCACATTGTTTTCTTAGCAGCATTCTAAACGTCTTTAAACAATGGTAATAATTTTATTAAAAAATACATGGTCTAAATGTTAGTTTTAAAATAAATAAATAGGTGGTTTTGTAATAGTTGACAACAGAGTAGTTAGCTAAGGTGAATAGTTAAACATAGATTACTATTTAAAGGGCTAATGATTATTAGTTATTTTTGTGTTTGTTTTTGCTATTGGCATACTGAGTACACAACAATACAGTAATGCCCACTTCTAAATTATTGGTGGAGACCTTGAAGAAACATAACTAAAGCTCAACTTTTTGGTTTGGTTTTGTCCTTTTTTTATGGAGTGTTAACTTTTAGCTCAGGTTTATTGAGAGGTTTGTCATATACTCATGCACCCACTTTAGTACGCCTCTGCCTCCCTTGCCTACTCTGTTGCATGGAGCAGTGAGGTATTTTGTTATCTTCTCGGGCAGCACTCGTATTCTTCAGGGGTTATATGGCCTCCAAGGTTAAGATGTTTTGAAGGAAAAGAATGCACTCCCAAAGTATTATAGACAAAGCACTTCAATCATTATTGTTTATTCTTCTTTACTTTAAAGGGAAGAATAAAATTTTTTTTCCTTAGGAGACACTTTATAAAGTGCTTCCACCAATAATTTTATAGATGTATTGATTTAAGGGTTTCTTTTTGCCTTTTTCCACGCAAACTTTATAGCACAGTGTTTTCTTGTTTTTTCCAGTTCTTTTCAGACACTTCCCATGTCCTTGGGACTAATAGTTCCCACCCACAAAGTGGTGTGTAAATGTTTGGTTGCTTTTCAATATTTTTTGGCTCAGGTACAAATTCTTGGGAGTATTGTATTTTTCTTCTACAGCTTGGGCAATGAGGATGTATGTAGTAAGACGAGCAATATCACTTTTCATTACATCTAGTACATTGACAAACTACCCATCCCTCATGATCTAAATGGGGATGTTTTAAACAGGATATGCCTCTAGGTATTCTATGAAGCACACGAATATCAGTTTCTACTTCACAACAGTGGGGCAGATAAATATGGGTTCCTACTATTTTAAAGATTGCCCCTGACTCAAGAGGAATTCTGTTTGGATGCCAGGGTATATAATGGGTTATTTGTAAAGTATATGGAGGAGGTATTTGGAACCACTTGTACAACCAGGGGGATGCTTCCCTAGAAATTTGGAATGAATCGTTATTCATTCACCAGTCTTTTTCCTTTTCAAGATCAATTTCAGATCGTCCATAGTCCTCTCCGCAGTCCAATGGTCACTTGGGAGAGGTCCTTCAATTCGGGTGGCAAGCATCCATCCTCACTATGCAGTGTGGATCGCAGTTTCTGTTGTGAGTAGTTCCTGGAATGGACTTTCTCAATAAGGGGTGAAAGATGTTTCTTTCCTAATCTCTAGGGTTTATCTTATGTATTTTGAAATCTAAGGGTGCTGTTTGGGCTAAGGTGGTTTTTTTTTGCTTTCTCTTTAATTTTGTCATAGTCCCTTCTACTTTCATACCGAGTTTGATCAGGACACAGAGAGCAGGAATACTTTCAGGTTGTGAATATGAGAGTACACAGGAACTAATATATTTAGTTTTAGTCACCACAGTGATCTGTTGAGGATTAGCAGTAGATTTAGCCCATAAATACAATTCTGTTTACTTGGGCTGTCACATCGTCTCTTTTCATTTTAACAATATGGGTTTCAGTATAAAATTAATGCTAAAATTACTTTTCACTTTAAGGTTGTGTTTAAGAAGGAAAAAGAAAGCACTTCTTTCTCTCTTTTCCCCGCAATCCATAGAAATGAAACTTGACTCGGGGCAACTGTATCTGTCCTGCCAGGTAGTTCCCCTTTAGAGCTCTCTCCAGGATAGGAACTTCTAAAAGAAATACACCAAATAAGTTTATGGAAAAAAAATATATATATATTCATCATATAAACTCCAATATATTTTTTTCTATCAAGGGTATTTCAGTCAGTTCTTTAAGATATGTTTACATCCTATACAGGGTAATATAAACAGATTGGTAGTAAACAGCCTGGAAGTTACTTCACAGGGTTAGTGAGAAGAAGAAACATATTCTTAGTGAAATTAGGGTAGATTAGGTCTGATGTAACTAATGGGCACTCAGTCCACACACATGATGTACACAAAGTCCCCTCCTTAGGTGGAAGGGAGAAGAAGCAAAGGTGATACTAACACTGAAGTTTTTGTTAAAAGTATGGTTTTCAGTAAAGAACATATATCAAAATTACTTCTGTATACATATCTTAAGATAACAAATAATTGGCATTATTTTAGGTTTGTGAGAATATTTAAAGGCACAGACACATGTAATGAAAGCAATGTTACCTTATTATTTAATACATTTATACGAACTGTGATCATAATAGCCTATGATATTAACAATGGTCCTGTTGCACTCTCTTTAAAAAAGAAGTTTCTGACAGCAAAATTACACAACACTTTCTTATACCACACTGGCAAATGTAACCACAGACTTACTACATCAGGGCTTCTAATTTCAACCCAGATTTCTAATAAAAGTATTAACTAATTGTCGCAGTTTAAATGAGACAAAGGTCCTTTGCTGAGAATGGATTAGGAGAAAGAGACCCAAACTTCCTTTTCTAAGCAATTATAAATCTGAAATTAAGAGGTTTCGATTGAAGGAAAACAAATTATGGAAAAAGGGAAAAAATAACAGCCCTTTATTAAAAGGTATGTGTGTATTAACAGGAACACGGAAAAAAAACCAAGTAAAACAACCAAGCAATGCCCCTATACCCACCAATAATCCCCTTCAAGAACAAAACCGATAAACCGGCAAAAAGGGAAATTAAATAGTTCAATTTTTAGAACCCTTTGGTGCAGTTCCAGCCACAGTCAGCAGGGGGCGCCGTCGAGTCACTGGAGATGCAAAACTTGTAATGTCTTATACCATTCACCAGGTGGCGCTGTTGAGTTATCAAAGGTGCAGAACTTGTAGTGTTCTATAGTAGTCACCAGGTGGCGATGTTGGATCACCGGAGGAGTAGAACTTGTAATGTCCAGTGCCCGTCACCAGGCGGCGCTGTGAGATCCTTGGTTGCCGCCGGGTGGTGGGAGAGGAGGGGGGAAAGGGGGAGGGAAACAAAAAAAAAGCAGCAATAAAACAGAAAGTTCTCCCAATGGAAGAAAACTCACGACCTTCAGCTGGTGAGGATTTCGCGGTGAGCCAGGTCTGCAGTCAGCAACAAAGTGAGCAGAGAACAGCAGTAAAGACTCTCCTC
>NW_020956789.1:120921-123559 GCF_003031625.1 Empidonax traillii | reverse complement strand
AAAAAAAAAAAAAACAAAGAAGAAGCAGGCAGTCTCTCCAGCTTGCCGCAGCCTCTCCTTCAGGTCCCAGAGCTGAGCTCCAATCCCCCAAACCCCACCTCCTTCCCCCCACCCCTAGCCTTTCCTCAATTCCTCCCCCTTCGTTGCTAGGAGAATAATGTCTCGACCATTTAGGGGGTCAGGCCAATTCCTTTGTCTTTACCTGATGGCCTATTAACAGGGCACACACGGGGGGGGGGGGGGGGGAAGGAAAGAAAAAATTCCTTGCTAAAATCAGAACTATGACACTAATCAATCAATTCAAAGCCCCATCCTCTTTCTCTGGCTTGTCTGGAGAGGAGAAGTAGTATTCCCCCCTTCTCTCTGACCTTCTCTCCTCAGCCTAGTACATGCAGCTCTTTCCTTCTCTCTCTATTGATTTCAACACTGTTTTTATCCTTCCTTTTAAAGACTACAGAAGTAACTTCCCTCTTCCCACCCATCAAAACTAAAACTGCAGACTTTTCCTTTCATCACAGCAGACACTGTTTCTTCAGCTCTCTTGCCCCCCTCCCTTTTCTTTTCTCAGTTCTCAACACTGTGGTCTCAATCTTGGCGCGATTTTTGTTGTGAGATTTAAACTTGTTTTATGAGAAGCATGGTAAATTTTTCCCTCTTTGTTTCATTCACTTTAATTGTATTTTTTTGGTTTTTTTTTTGTTTTTTTTTCCTGGCTTTATACCTTAGGGGAACTTTGATTATACATGTTTGATTAGTTTTAATATTTACTAGAAATTGTTATATTTTTCATCCTGGGGTCTTAATTTAGTTTTATCAAGAACTTGTTATGATGTAGTCCTAGGAAATAAATAATAAAGCTCTTGATACTCTATCTTTTTCAGCTTATTCAAATGGTTTTAGGTCTCTCTGTCTTTTTGGACAATTTCTTTTTAGATTACCTTTTTTCTTGCAATAAAAACATTTTATCACTCGGACTTTTGGGCCAATTTGCTGAGGCCTGTTCAAGTATACCTTTTGGGTTTCTCTCAGTAAGTCTTTGAGCCCCCTGTTCTACCATTCACTTAATTTCTTTAGTTCTTTTCTAATATCACTCTAGGCATGATTTACAAAGTGGATTTTCAGTAATATTTGTCTAGTTGAGGTGTTAGGATTAATGTCTAAATATTGTTGTAAATTTTTCTTCAGTCTTTTTAACCATGCCCTAGGTGTTTCATCCTTTTTTTTTTTTTTTTGATTTTCTAATGCTTTTATGACATTTTGTTCATGGGGGACAGCCTCTTTAATTCCCCAGATCAATGAAGTACAATAATTAGCTACATGTTGCCAATTTAGGGTTGAGTTCCCACTGGGAGGGGCGTTGGATTGCATTCCCTTCCAGGTATAGATATTAGGTCTTAAAACTTGGTTTAACTGTTTTGTTATTCCCAAGAGGTCTTCTAATAATAAAGTTCTGACTTCTCACAGGATTGTCCATCTCCTCCTTCGAGTCTTAATGCTTTCAGGACTCTCATACCTCTGATCTGACAAGGCAGTGAGATCTGCAGATGAGGGGGGTGTAACGGAGGATTCAGCGGTGCTGTGGGAACGACTGAAGGAGATTGAAGAGGGGTTTGTGGAAGGGGGTGTAATGAGGGGCACGGGGAAGGGTCATAAGGGATCTTCATCTGGGGTTTTGGGTTTGTCAGTCTTTTTTTCCCTTAAGGCAAAGAGGTAACTTGGTTCCCACCTTTGGGGTATCTATAATGCTGTATATTCACTTTCCTCATGGATGACCAGGGGTTCTTTATTATTTACCGATGTGTTCAATTGCTGACATACCCAATCATCAGAAGACCCAAATACGGGCCATATAACATGGGGATTAGAGAGTGGCTTCCCTCCCCATACTTTGATGCAATAATGTATTATCTTTTCCTTAGATTTACTTCTCCTTCTAGGGGAATCACCCCAATGCTTTATCATCAATACTACTGGGCTTTGTGGGGGAATATCGGGTAACTTATTCTGTTTTCCCTTCCCCATGGGATCAGGTTTACTTTTCTTCTGTCCCATCTTCTAAGGTGCCTTAAAACTACACACACTCGCTTCTTCTCGGTCTTGACTCATTCCCTCGTGGGCTATGAGAACTGCACTACTAGAGAGTCCACACTCGCTTGGTCTTGTATCGAGACCTCACACAGGCACATGATATGATCACCTCCCCGACCAAACGGTTCCATAAAAAGGAAAACTCTATACTTACCCCTCCCTGGGGTCTTCGTTTGGTCTTCATGCTCAAAATTTAAGGGGTCTGCACATTCTTTTGCTCTATTAACGAAATTTTACCAGGTTCATTGATCCAGGGTTTGGTGAGAACAGCCTCCAGAGTAGGGTTATCCAGAGATAGGGCGCCTCCCTGTCTGAAGGGATCAGCACCAAAGCAACTTGGATCCGAGTCACGGCACCAAATTGTTATAAATTTGTACAAGAATTTAGACAACTCAATTCCAATTAAACATTGATATATTTATTAAGCAAGCGATAATCGAGCAAAACAGTGCTGGGTGGTCTGGGGAGTCAGCGCTCCGCCCGAGACAGACACCAAAATGCAGCAAATGTCTCTTTTTTATACATTTTCAAGTCCCGAGTTTCGGATGTA
>NW_020956789.1:104428-120385 GCF_003031625.1 Empidonax traillii | reverse complement strand
ATGAAAGCCATAGTTCTTATCAGTTGTGAATTCCACTGATACTGACACTTGTTTGCTTAGCAAGATGTCTGCAATTACTTCTACTGACACTTGATTAACAGGATGTCTGTGAAACTTGTCTTGCTTAATTACAACAAAAGTCTCTTACTCCCCCATACACATAAAATTTTATGAACAAAGTTAACCCTTTTATTACAATGCATACATGCATTATTCTACCTATATACACATTAACAAATATGTAGAGACAAATACAGATACAGGCACAGAGTTATGGTCAGTTCACCCGAAGATAAGATCCCCTTTATGTATGCACTGGGTTTCTCCATCTTCCTGCATCACCCATCAGGTACAACTGGGTCCTTAGGAGAAAACAATCCCACAAATGGGTTTGCCTTTGCTCAAGGCAGGGTTAACCCAAACTGTTTTACCTAACATACCCCTCATGTGAATCACTGGGGCTTTGCCTCCATCTATGGTGTGGAAAGACTCTGATTGGGCAGGGCCAACTGGATTGATGGAGCCTCTAGTGTTGACAAACCATGTAGCCTTTGCTAGGTACTGATCCCAGTGTTTGAAAGTCCCTCCACCAAACGCCTTCAGGGTGGTTTTCAACAGTCCATTACACCCTTCTACCTTCCTTGCAGTTGCTGCATGGTATGGGATGTGATACACCCACTCAATGCCATGCTCCTTCACCCAGGTGGTAACTAAGTTGTTTTTGAAGTGTGTTAGGGCAAAAGTGAAGTGCCTCCTGTTTCCAAGGAGAGAAGAAAAAAACCTCATCAACCCTCCCCACAGTCTTGGAAGGGCCATCAGCTTGGAATGTGGACCTATTGGTTAGCTCCTTTGTGTGGTTCAATCAAACAAAGCAAACCACCCTTCTGCCCTCAACATTTTTCTTTTACAAAGATGCAGGGGAAAGAAAAAGAAAAAAATATTCCCCCTTGTTTTTTTTAGAGCAAGTAAACCTATGACAGCCCATTTGAGAACCACCCTATGCAGTCCATTGGCAGGAAGAACTTTTTGTCCTGGCACTTTTTCTCTTGGAAGAATCTTCATCTTTATTTAATTTTGGGAGTCGGACTGGCAATTCCAGCACAGGATTCCTGACAAGGAAACAACAGTTCTTTCTCCCAGGAAAGAAAACCCTTAACCTTGTTCTGTCATGGACAGTTTGTGTGCTACTCTGGGCACTCCATAAGCTGCAAGAGGTTTCAGTCCTGGCAGCTTTTGTCTGGGGCGAATCTCTGTCTTATCATTTTCGGGAGTTGGACTGGCAATTTCAACACAGGGTTCCTTCAATGAACAACAGCCTATATCCCCAGGAAAGAAAGCCCTTAGCCTCGGTCTCTCAGGTGCACTTGCTGGGCCACCCTGGGCGCTCCATGAGCAGCAAGAGCTTTGTCTCCTGCACCTTTTACCTGGGAGGAATCCTTGTCCATATTCAGTGTTGGGAGTTGGACTTGCAATTTCAGTACAGGATTCCTGTAAGGAAACAACAGCCCTTATCCCCAGGAAAGAAAGCCCCTACCCTCGGTCTATCAGGTGCTGGTGATGGGGCACCTTGTACACTCCATGGGCGGCAAGATCTTTCTGTAGTGGCACTTTGTATGGGAAGAATCTTTTCCTGTATTCAATTTTGGGAGTTGGACTGGCAATTTCAGCCCAGGGTTCCTGTATGTGAGCAACAGCTCTTTCTCCCAGGAAAGAAAACCCTTAGCCTCGATCTCTCATGGACAGTTTGTGGACTCCCCTGGGAACTCCATAAACTGCAAGAGCTTTCTATCCTGGCACCTTCTGTCTGCAAGGAATCTTCATTCGTATTCAATTTTGGGAGCTGTACTGCAATACAATGCAAGTGTTGGGGACCTTGCAGGTGTTAGACCTGAGAAGCAAGGAGCAGTTGCCCAGCAAGAGGCCTCAGAGATAACTCTGGAATCTTAGCAAGCAACCTTGGACACTATGAAAGTGGGAGAAGAAGCTGCTCAACTTCTGCGGAAGAACACCACACAATGAACACCTGCTAACCAAAGTTAAAACTAAGAGAAAAAGATTGTTTACGTTAGTTTTACTTATAGAAAAAATATGGATTTATATTTAGTAGTAACAGAGCATTATAAGTTAGTATAAAGAGGTTTGAATACTGTGAATAGGTTTGAAAAAGTGTATAACTGTATATCAGCTGTATAACCGTACATATGGAGCTGCTACCCCTAGAGCCTACCAGGTCCCCAGATAACAGACAGCAGCCAATTAGATGTTGTGGTTACAGGTTTTGCCTAATAAGAAAGTTTTGCCTTATAAGGAATGTTTTCATGTTTGTGAAAGGTTATAAAAGGCTGTGTCCTTTCAATAAAGTTATCTCAGTTCCTCTCTCTTACTGAGTCCATGTCTCAGTTCCCCCTCACCCTTTGCTGAGGTCATGTCAATGTGTCACCACCCAAACAGGATGATAATGGGAATACTAAAAAAAAAAAAACAAATCCCCACCTTTTTTTATGGAAAAAGGGTTCACTTTCTAGTTCAAAGTATCCTTATGTTAAATACCCCTGGGGAAGGATTTCATAAAATATGTGCATACGTAGAACTTGCAATGATATGAGTAGTGTCTGAATATGTTTCAAATTTAATTGCAATTAAATTTGGTGCCAGGAGACTAGTGCTTCAGAGCACCAGTGCTCTCAGCATCAACCACCAAAGCCAGCGAACATCTACTGGTTTTTTGACTTACCTAGCTGCAATTTCACTCCACGTGTATTTTACCTGCATGGTATATGTAAAATAAATGAAATAGTGAGTCCATATTTAATTGAATAAACAACAAATGGTGCAATGAAAAACTTTCAGAAGAAACAAAACAAAGTCCCAATTTTCCAGGTGGAGGGAAGAAACCCATAGCAATCCGAGGAGGGGGGGGGAAGGAGGGGGGAAGGCAGGACTGTTCCAGCAGCTCAACATCTACTCGTAGCCATGTGTGCCCACAGCAGTCAGCAACCAATGGCATCACAGGCAGCAATGAATCATAGAATCATAGAATAGATTGGGTTGGAAAAGATCTCTGAGATCACCAAGTCCAACCCTTGATCCAACCCCACTGTGATTACTAGATCATGGCACTCAGTGTCACATCCAGCCTCATCTTAAAAACCTCCAGGGACAGTGAATCCACCACCTCTCTGGGCAGGCCATTCAAATGCCTGATCACTCTCTCTGGAAAGAACTTCTTTCTAATATCCAACCTAAATCTCCCCTGGCAGAGCTTAAACTCTTCTTTAACTTCTGCCTGTAAGCTCTTGTCCTACTACTGATTGCCTGAGACTGACCCCCACCTGGCTACAACCTCCTTTCAGGTAGTTGTAGAGAGTGATGAGGTCACCCCTGAGCCTCCTCTTCTCCAGACTAAACAATCCCAGCTCCCTCAGCCTCTCCTCATAGGACTTGTGCTCAAGTCCCTTCACCAGCCTGATTGCTCTTCTCTGGACCCACTCCAGTACCTCAATGTCTTTCTTGAACTGAGGGGCCCAGAACTGAACACAATACTCAAGGTGTGGCCTCACCAGTGCTCAGTACAGGGGAAGGATCACTGCCCTGCTCCTGCTGGCCACACTGTTCTTGATGCAGGTCAGGATGTCATTGGCCTTCTTGGCTACCTGGGCACACTGCTGGCTCATGTTCAGCCTCCTGTCAATCAGCACCTCCAGATCCCTTTCCGCCTGACTGGTCTCCAGCCACTCTGTGCTCAGCCTGTAGTGCTGAATGGGGTTGTTGTGGTCAAAGTGCAGGACCCGGCACTTGGCCTTGTTGAACTTCATCCCATTGGAATCAACCCAACTCTCCAGCCTATCCAGGTCCCTCTGCAGAGCCCTCCTGTCCTCTCCCATCTCAGGTGTACTCTCAGGCTCTGGCATGAGGCAGACCTGACTGCACCCAGCACACTGAAAATAAAGTTCTTTGTTTCACTTTATTTGACCATCTTCGAAATTTTAATTAGAGATATTTCTCACACCACCACCACTGCTGCTGCTTTTGTTGCTACTGCTACCATCACCATCAGTATCTCAGCAGAGAGACAGCAGCTGTCTGCTGCGGCACTGCAGACCACCCTTTTGCCACCGCTGTGCCACAGAGAAAAGAGTCCCTGCACCAAGACTGCTGCTACAACCAGTACCTGAGCTTTGCTAAGTGACATAGAGCTCAGCAACATAACTCCTTTTGGACGAAATAGTTTTCCAGGTTTTTTTTTTTTACTTTGCCCTGTTCCCTGTTGTTTTGTCTGACTGGTTGGAGGAAAATAGTCACTGCGTAAGCCCTTTTTTGCCCCTTGTTCCCGAGGGGTCAGGTGGTGTCCAGCAGGGTAACAGCCACCATTTTGTTTTCTTTTGTTCAAGGGGGGCCAGGTTACATTTTGTCTTTGTTGTTTGTCTTCGGTTGCCTTTGTATTGTGTCTATTGCAAGTTTTTCTCTGTAAAATTGTTACTCCCACTTCTGGTCTCCCCTAGTGTTTCTCCTCCTGCCAGAAAGGGGGTGAGAGAGGTGGAGGGCATCTGAGTGGAGTTAATTTTTTTCCCTCTGAGCTTTTAAAACCATTACAGTCCTCCAGAAAAATATTCTTTCTACTCTCTTTTTCATATCATACATCACCCAATCCATTCAAAACCCTGAGTGGATATTTTGCAAACTGAAGCAACATCAAACACAGTTGCATACTGAAATTCCACATAAACAAATCCATGCAAAATGAAACAGTCATACTCCTCTCCTGAAATAATTGAAGGAATCCTAGTCCTAGAGAGTCAGAGGAGAAGTGATTTCTGATCAGGAGACACTGTAATTAGCCAGAAACGAAAAACGAGTTGACCTGCAAAATGATTTTTTTCTTACAGAGAATTGTTGTTATCTATAGAAATAAAAACCATCCACAGTAGATTATGGAAGTCCATTGATTGCTTTTATTCATTTTAGGGATCAGGGGACTTGAAAAATAGGGAATTCTGTTTTCTTTCTTGAATACTGCCATCTCCCTAGGCTGCAGGGATGTTGCTCACAAGGAGAACCAAAGTCTATATTAAGTGCCTTGGACAACACATCCCATGTATATGCTCCAAACTGCAAAGACTCAGCACCACAATTTCCTTCCTCCAAATATAATGATGTTATGGCTGCAGAATGGTACTGACTGCTGGATGTGGAAAGAGATAATACTGATTCATGAAGGAAATATATAACTATGTCACTAATGCCAGAAGATTAAAACAGTCTTTATTCTCCCTGTGACCCTGCACTGCCAGCTGCAAGCCTTTTGCTGGCACAGGTTGTTACATGGCACCTGAGAAATTCTGATGAGGTTTTTTGGTGGTTTTTTTGTTGTTTTTTTTTTTTTTTTTTCTAAGAGCACTGTGTCTCTCCCTGGGAACAAGTCACCAGGAGGGAACTATTTAATCTGTCACTCAAGGACTCTCATAAGCAAATACCTGTTATAACAGGGTGTGTTTAATGCATGCAGGTACCCCAAAAAAATACCAGAGTGGAAGAATTTAGGAGAATTTATTTTCAAAAGTCGAGAACACTTAACATCTCTTGGTACAAAGCTGCACCGGGTCTAAGAAAACACACAGCCCTGTTCTTCTTAGGGCTTTTATCATCCCTGGACCCCCCACTGTGGGGACCTTCAAAACTGTCTGCAAGAACTTATCTTTTCTCATACCAGGGAGAGCTGCTCTGTAATGGAGGAGGAGAAAACATCTAAAACTGCCCCTGGGAAAGATGCCTTTTTCCAGGCAGGAAAGCCTTCTTAAGTGAAAGAAACATAATCTCCTCATAATAACTTTTCTGGAAGGGTCTTCTACACTTACATTCCATTGCCTTTGAAACAGGAAAGTCAGGCCCAAAAGAGTTAACTAAGAGATTTGAGCCTGCTAACAAGCTACTAACATCAAAAACGATCTGTGCTTGTTCTGTTCTACTTAATGGACCAAAACTTAAGAGAATGGTAAAAGAACATGTAATAGGCCTAGAGGTAATAAATTAAGTTGCAGTAGGATAAGGTAGACATTTGAATAGAAAAAAACAGGCTGGGAGCCAAGGCTTTCTCCAAGCTTCAGTGAGCGGGTCAAGAACAATGAGAAGGAAGGAGAGTCAAACTGAGGAAGATGAGTTTAAGCCCCCAGACTCATGGGAGGAAGGACAGAACTACGCCCAAAATTGAGGGACCAAGAGAAATACCGCCCCAAGCCCCGCCTGAGCTCCACCTATACTCCACCTGTTATTAATATGCATAGATAGATGTTGTAATCATTTGAATATGCATTTAATCATGTAGGAAAATCGTATAAAAGTGCTGATTTTGTGTGAAGCTTTTAAGCAAGTTTTTCCAGTAATAGCTGGCTTGCTTTGGGTGCTGTCAATAAATACCTTTGCTGTTCAAAAGATCAAAAGTCTCTGGGCAGTTTTATCATACCGAATTTTCGGATTCACCTTGCTTAAGGAAGGCTTTCCCACTGGGACCAGAAATATAGAAAGTAACAGTGTGCAAAGGCACATGGCAAAGCATATAGGGAAGGGATAAGCATGTAGTACTGTGAGATAAATGTCCCAGTCCTTGTCACAACATTAAACCATTCAGCCAGCAGGGCATCACTGACAAGGTGCCTTAGTTGTCATATGGAGTCCTGCCGATGTCAAAGTCCCTCTCAATGCAGTTGATTTGGCAGTTATGTGGAAGCAGCGCATACCATCAGTCTCAGAAGAGTGTGTGTAGTATTGAGACAGAAGGCAGCATATCAGCAACTGGACTCAGAAAGGTCTCAGGTGCAAACACACTGCAGGTGCTCTATATCTACTGCATGGAGAACAGAAACAAAAGGAATTATTACATGCAAGTATTTACATGATAACTCTACAAGGATATACCCAGACCTGATTGCTTGGGATGAGGTGATTGCCCACACAGTCTACTGAGGTACAAACCGCTCTTGCTCGGCTGGATCGCAACTGGAGTGCAAACTCAAAATCCAAAGCCCAGGTCCAATGCTTTCCCTCTTGGAGAAGGCCTTGGGTATTGTGGAAGACACCTGAAATGCAGGAACTCGAGAAGCTGATGTCAGCAGAGAATGCAGCAGAAGTACCCCCGACAGCATACCCCTGACTTGTGAACATTGTCCCAGTTTAAATGAGACAAAGGTCTTTTGCTGAGGATGGATTAGGAGAAAGAGACCCAAACTTCCTTTTCTAAGCAATTATAAATCTGAAATTAAGAGGTTTCGATTGAAGGAAAACAAATTATGGAAAAAGGAAAAATAACAGCCCTTTATTAAAAGGTATGTGTGTATTAACAGGAACACGGAAAAAAAAACAAAGTAAAACAACCAAGCAATACCCCTATACCCACCAATAATCCCCTTCAAGAACAAAACCGATAAAACCAGCAAAAGGAAAATTAAATAGTTCAATTTTTAGCACCCTTTGGTGCAGTTCCAGCCACAGTCAGCAGGGGGCGTCGTCGGGTCACTGGAGATGCAAAACTTGTAATGTTTTATACCATTCACCAGGTGGCGCAGTTGAGTTATCAAAAAAGTGCAGAACTTGTAGTGTTCTATAATAGTCACCAGGTGGCGCTGTTGGATCACTGGAGGAGTAGAACTTGTAATGTCCAGTACCCGTCACCGGGCGGCACTGTGAGATCCTTGGTTGCTGCCAGGTGGTGGGGGAGGAGGGGGGAAGGGGGAGGAAAACAGAAAGTTCTCCCAATGGAAGAAAACTCACGATTTTCAGTTGGTGAGGATTTCGCGGTGGGCCAGGCCTGCAACTAGCAACAACTGCGCAGAGAATAGCAGTAAAAACTCTCCTCCGACAGGAAAAGACAAAGAAGAAACCAGGCAGTCTCTCCTCCCTGCTACCGCCTCCCCTCTGGCTCCAGAGCTCAGCTCCAACCCCCCAGAGCTGAGCTCCAATCCCCCAAACCCCACCTCCTTCCACCCACACATCCTACCCTTCCTCAATTCCTCCCCCTTCATTGCTAGGAGATTAATGTCTCGGTCATTTAGAGATCAGGCCAACTCCTTTGTTTATCCGGTGGCCCATTAACAAAGCACACACGCAGGGGTGGGGGCGGGGGCGGGGGGCGGGGGGGGGGGAAGGAAAGAAAAAATTCCTTGCTAAAATCAGAACTATGACAAACATGCATCACCACCCCCTGATGGGGGCAGAGGGGCCAACGTAGATACCTGCCAGGTAGCAAACATATTGTTCCCTTTTCATTTTCCTCTAAGGTCTACATAATCTCCTCAAATACAACTAAGTATAATTGGGCATACTCAAAGTATTCTTGCAAGTGTCCAAAACCTCTTGTTGTTGCTTGTCGCAACACCAAACAGCTCTCGTCTTAGTCAAACCTTCTAGGGAACTTAGTAATGCTGCTGGGAGTGGAATGAAGCTTCTCCAGTACCCCAGGAAGATGTATAATTCATTAGGGCCCTGCATCCTTCCTGGATTAAACATGCAATTCTGATCTTGCATGGAGAGGAGCTGCAGCGATTCGGCAGGATGTACTGCCACGTCCCAGGGGTGTACATTCTTCCTGAGTCTCCCTGTAACTGTAGCTGAGAACGAATGGTGGGGCTGTGTCCAAATGATCATGATTAACAGCTGTTCCACGAGTACTATTTGAGTTTCAGACAGGTCCAATAGAGTCAGTAGAAGCCATTAATGTTCCTTTATCTACTTCCCACCCCATGGAACAGCTGTGCTGCCCAAGTGCTGTCCTCCCCACCCCCGCTCTGGAAGGCGACACTGATATAGAGCCATCAGCTCATCACGCACCAGCAGCATAAAAAAATCCTGTGTTGGGAATTGTTACAATCTGCTTAAATATTGCAGAAAGACCTTCAGATTCGAATATTCCCTTGAGCAAAATTAAAAATTAAAAATTAAAACTCACACAAGTTATCTGTTGATACCAAAAACTGATTTTATTAATTGTTAAGAGAGGAAAAAATAAGAAAATATTGGAAAATGCTAAGATTATTTTTTAGAAGCAGAGAAAAGATACCACTGAAAACTACCTTTCTGCTGTGCTGGTGTGCGTGTGTGGGAGGGGAGAAGCAGTTTTCTGCCTTTTTTTTTTTCTCTTTCTCTGCCACTTTTTTCTGTGTTATCTCTTTAGCTGCAGGGGGTCTAACAGCTTTAGTTTTATGGAATGCAGGATGTGTGGTTTCCTTGCTCATACTGAGCCCTGTCCCAGGCCGTGCAGGGTCTCAGTTCAGCCACAGCTCCCTGGCCCTCAGAAATATAATGAGGCTGGAAGGATAAGATATAACTCATCAGTGCAGCACGGTGGTCTCAGTTCTCTCCAGGCCGGCAGAGTCTCAGTCTCCCATGGCAGGTAGGCAGCATGCAGTGGAAGAGAAAAGGTGAGGGAAGGTGAGGAGAGACTCCTGAGGCAACCAGTTCTCTCTCCCTTTCTCCTTCCCTGATTTTCCAAAATTTGTCCTCGAGTTTTATTGTGTTCAAAGGAGGTTGTACGTGGTTTTTTGGTAAGTAGCCAGTTCAGATGTCCAAGGACATATGGTAACCTTAAACAATGGCAGGATCTTTTGGCAGGAAAATTCCCGTGGGAAGTCCTGGTGATAACTTCTGGCAGAGAGTTGACAGAGAATTTTTTGTAGGAAGTTTTTGACAGGTAGAACAATGGTGAAACATAATTTTTGGCAATTCTATATTATCTGTGTGTTACACTCCACCCCAATGATTCAACATTGTTTCTGGGCACATCGATGTAGTTTTCTTCAGTGGTGGTAATACAAATATAGCAAACAGAGGGAGAGAAGGAAACGAGCAAGCGGTTTATCATGCATTTAACTAGGCCAATGCCAATAATTAGGAACACAATTCCAATGACAATTGCTATTCCAATTTGTGCTATCCATTTTCCCCATCCAGTAAGTCCAAAAGACTCTAGGATGTTAGTAACCCATGATCCATCAAACACTTCTTACGATTGTATTGCATAAAACAAATTTTTAGTGTGGTTACTTATTTCTTTCATTGTTGTTCGTGCCTCCTCACTGGAGGTTGAAGCATTATAAATTGTTACACAACCTTCAGTTTCTGGTAAATTTAACATTCCACAAACACCTTGTTCTTTTAACAGTAACATATCTAAAGCTAATCTATTTTGTATTGTCATCTTAATAGTTTGTTGGACTTGAGTGTTTAATTTTCCAAATGCATGCTGTGTCCAATTGCTTAAAACAATTGCCATGCAATATCTTCTAATATAAATTGATGTCTTTTTAAGGTGACAAAGGGCATAAAGAAATTCTCAAGAAAAAGGTATGCTTTTTGTCCTGTGGTATAATAATCTGGAAAATCAATTCCTTTAATTGCCCATTGTGGTCTTTGTGTTCCTTTTGAAGAGGGAATAACACTGCGATGGTGATGTTATTTAGATACTTAAGTGAAAGTAAAGAGATGTCTGGGGCAAAGAGAGGGAATTCCAGGTCCACACCTAAGTCCAGCATGCTGCTCTAATGACAAATGCAAACAAAACTTTCCATCAGAGCACCCCCAAACCATTCCCAGATGGGCTATATATTTTGCAGTTTTACAATCAGTATTGTCTGCATGATCAAGGATGGTGATCTGTGTTTTAGTATTTACTGGGGTACCATGGATTGGGTAGTGGGTAAAGGGAACTCCACAGTGATTAAGAAGATATTTGTTGGTTGAGTTACAGGATTCATCCTGATTTCTCCAGCCTTTAGAGGGGTATCTCCAACAAGTACACGTCCCTTAATAATGTTCTAAGTGAAAACCATGTTTCTGGAGGATCTCCTGGTCCTTTTTTGCATGTTATAACCTTTGAGCACTTGAATAAAGGACTATCTTCTACTTGAGGCACCGTAAATTTGGGTTCTGTAAATTTGGATTAAAAAAATTGTTGTACAGACCATGTCCACATTAAGTTTTTCCCATTACTTGGAATTATATTTGTTATATTAGGAAGTTGTGCACACCAGGAAGGACTAAAAACTGTGGCATATTTACTTTCGTATACATCTGGTGCATATAATGGGTCAAAGAGTGGGTTCCATGAGTAAATAAGGCAGGGTTGTCTAGCATTATATTCCTCAAATGTTATCATTCCAGGTTTAAATTCACCTTTACTTGAACTAATAGATGGGTGGGGGGATTCAATTTGAGATAAGATGGTTACATTTACTTTTGGACGAGTAGTTTTACAGTCTTTGTGGTGTGACATCCAGTCCTGAGTTATATTAGGAGGTGGGGTATAAGTTTGGTAAAGGTCATGCACTATAGGAATACCTTTCCAGAGTATTTGGGCTCCGTTGGTCTTGTTTGTCCACTGTTCAGTTAGGGGCAATGGGGCCATCACACCAGTCATGTTAAAAACAAAAGATAAATTCAATGGTATCATAAAAAATCGCAATCCTTGTTCAGCAGACTCGGGTAATGCTACACATATACCTTGATCGGTGTGATTCCATATTTTCACAAACCCTTTGACTAGTTCCCAGGTGAGGTTCCTTTGATTTTCACTTTTAACAGTCTGTTCTGCTGAGCACATGTACAAGGTAAATAACCATACAAACATAACTAACAAATTATAACTACAGTTTCCAGTAAACTGAACCATAGTCCAAATCTGAGGTTTTTTATTCAGTTCTGAATACTTTCCTCTGTTGAACAATTAACTGTAAAAGAAAAGAAAAAGATCTGTCTGGCCCCTTTTAGGAACAACATTAAAATGTAGGAACAATCCACCGAGAACTTATTTTGTGTTCTTTGCCATAAGCGTCTTTTGCTTTCCAAGTGTCCATGTTCAAGGGAGTGACGAGTGCCATTGGTACAACTCCTACAGAAGGCAGTTCCACTAATACCGGTTGTCCAGGAAGGTGAGAGGGTTTTTGATTACCCTCAAGTTTTGATGTTGCTGGTAGCAAAGAGGGAGGTTGTGGATAAAAAGCTGTGAGTCTAGGACAGTCATTTACTCCCCATTGGTCATTCACCATTTTTACAGGGTCCCTTAGTCGTTCAGTCCAATTGGATATCTGAGGTTTTAGAAATTGTTTAAGCAAACCATTTGTTCTTTCCACTATGCCATTTGCTTGTGAATAATAGGGTGTGTGAAAAATCCACTGGATTCCTTCTTCCTTGGTCCACTCCTGGATGATGGCAGCTGTGAAGTGTTACCCGTTGTCTGATTGGATAGATACAGGTTTTGGGAAAAAACTGAACCACATCTTAAGAACTTCTGGAGTGTTTGTACTGGTTGCCTGAGGGAAAGCTTCTACTTGCACTAATCCTGACCTAACTTCCACTCCTACGAACACATACTGTTTTCCCTCAGATTTTCTAAAGGGTCCAATATAGTCTATCTGCCACGTGTCCCACAGCCCTTTTCTGTCTCTTATATGTAACAGGGGTTGTTCTAAAGGGTGACACTCGAGTCGAGTTCTGCAATGTTCACATGAGGATATGCAGGTGCAGCACATCTCTCAAGTCGCTGACCATCCCCTGCTTCCTGCTTCTCTGGATAGGTCTTGTGCTCCTGTGTGCTGTTTCTTTAAATGCAACCATTCTAACAGTCTGTCCCAGCTCTCTGCAGGAGTTTTTACACTTAGAGGGGCTAATCTGGCCAGTTCATCTACTTTGTAGTTCCAGCAGCTATCTGGAGTTTCATTTTCCTGGTGAGAGGCTACCAAACGTTACCTTCCCGCTTAGCTGAGGCATCAGTAAACCACACATTCTGCAATTGCTCTGAGTATGGGGGTGCAACTTGAACCACAGAAGGTGGAGAATCAGCCATGCTATTTAAAGTTACCTCATCTTGTCAGGGAAGGTTTTTGCAAACTCCTTCTATTGTGAACTCTCCTGAAAAAATGGTACAATAATGTTCAATTTGAGAATACCATTTCCCAACAGTAGCTTGCTGGGCCACCCCGTCAGGGGGTGGGGTTCCTGTCAAAACAGGTTTGATGACCTTAAAGGGTCCCCTTAAAATTAGAGACTGCTGCCAGACAATTTTTTCTGTTTCACAAAAAGCAGTACTCACCACAAATAAGCCCTTTCCCCAGGTAGAATATAGTTTTTCAGCATCTTTAAAACTGCATGAATAAAACCCTATAGGCCTGGTGGGACCATCAGGTCCTCTCTACCATAAGTGTATGGACAGTCCAGAGCTTGCAAATACCCATTCAATTTGTCCTGGATTGGTAGGGTGTATGGGACCTAGTGAGTGGTATGTGTTGGCCTCAAAAATCAGGAGTTGTAAGGCTTCATCATGAAGGGGGGTCCAATTCCACCTTGCTTTTTTTCTGCAACAAATCATGTAAGGGTCGTGTAATTATTGAAAAATTGGGGATGTGTTTTTTCCAGAAAATCAGCAGGCCTAAAGCATGCTGCAAATCCTTTTTATTCTCTTGGTGTTTTAAGCTGGTCTAGGCAGGTAAGTGTGTCTGGGGGAATACAAACCATTCCTCCCTTCCACCAAATCCCTAGGAATTTTACTTCTTGTGAAGGAGATTGTACCTTTTCAGGGGGGATATGTAAGTCCAGGGACTCAAGATGTCTGATAATTTCTGTTTGGCTTGTTTGAACAGGTACAATTTCATTTCCTACTACTAAAATGTCATCAGTATATTGGTACACTTTTACTCCTGATGTAGGAGGAATGAGTGACAGTTCCTGTGCCAGTGCATGATGTGCAAGAGTGGGTGAGTGTTTAAATCCTTGTGGGAGACAGGTAAAAGTGTATTGCTGTCCCTCCCACGTGAAAGCAAAGCACTCTTGATCCTGTTCCTGCAGGGGAACCATAAAAAACATGTCTTTGATGTCAATAGTGGCCATAATTTGATGGACTTGTTCTTGGATGGTAGCTATTAACTCAGCTATATTTGGGACTGCTGCAGTAAGGGGCCCCGTATTTGTGTTAAGATGTCGGTAGTCTACTGTTAGCCTCCAGTGACCATTTGGCTTATGGACAGGCCACACAGGAGAATTGTAAGGAGAATGTGTTGCAATCACTATTCCTTTTTCTTTTAAATCTCCAATAACTGGAGTGATTCCTTCTTTGACTCCCAAGGGTAAGGAGTAAGGTTTGATGTTGGAGACCTAGCAGGTGTTAGGCCTGAGAAGCAAGGAGCAGCTGCCCAGCAAGAGGCCTCAGAGATAACTCTCGAATCTAGCAAGCGACCTTGAACACTATGAAAGTGGGAGAAGAAGCTGCTCAACTTCTGCGGAAGAACACCACGTAGTGAACACCTGCTAACAAAGTTGAAACTAAGAGAAAAAGATTGTTTATGTTAGTTTTACTTATAGAAAAAATATGGACTTATATTTAGTAGTAACAGAGTGTTATAAGTTAGTATAAAGAGGTTTGAATAGTGTGGATTAATTTGAAAAAAGTGTATAAATGCATATCAAGTAGTTCCATGCATGCTGCCCTCCCTGTAACCTGAAAAATCCTTGCACTAGGTGTGATAAATATGCTTAATGTAAAATTGCATTCCAGAACTGGTTATTCTGCCATTTCTGGTGCTGCTATCCACCTTCCCTCTCCCCTTCATGTGTGTTTGACAAAGAGGACCCTTCAGAAGAAGAATAAACCTCATCTTTAGCTGATACAGTCAGACTGTCTTTATTAACAACCAGGCAGATATCAAAAGTGAACTGTGTTAGGGTAGGGAGGATGCTGGCAGTTTGACATTGGTTACTAGGGAGGGAGGAAGAACAGGGGCAGGACTTAGTAAACACAGATGTGGCATTTCTTTTCCAAAATCCCATATGTTTCCTTCCTCATCAGTCCAAGACCTTCCCTTCAGGAGGTCTAGCCCCAGTAAATTAGCAGGAAGTTTACCCAAAATCATTAGGGTTTCAATTGCTTTCTCCTCCCCTGGTAACCAGCATCTTACCTTTGCTGTTATCTGGGGTTGTATGTTTCCAAAAGCATCCACAACAAATATGCCTTTACAGGAGGGAGTGATTCCACATGCAGATGCAACTTCAATTTTCAGAGCAGACACTTGAGCACCAGTATCTACTAGAAATGTGACAGGGGTTTTGCAGAGACCAATAGGACAGGTTATTAACAAGTCTCCTTTGGAATTTTTGGTAAGCCATCTAATGGAAAACCAATCTTTGTCCCCTGGGGACAAAGAGAGGAGTTTCCCGACACCTGCCCTTTCTGTGATCCCTCCAGGGGAGGGGTTGTAGCAAGGACAGCTTTCAGAGATCCCTCCTTTACTGGCCATTCTTGAATTAATATCTCTAATTTATCCATGGGTTGGCCATCCATTAGGGATTTGGGGATTCCTTTTTGCAAGTCTGCAGTCCACAGGGGATTCCTTTTTTCCTTGTGTCCTCCAGTGTTTGTGGGTACTCCTTGTCCAGGAAAGAATGTTACCTTTCGGAGTCTTACTGGAGGAATAATTGCTTTGCATTCTGTGCACCAAATTGATTTAGAATCAGTAGTAATTGAAGGTACTGGACCATATTTTCTTCTCTAATTAGTTAATTCCTGTGCCACCTCCCCCCAGGTCCAGATCTTATTTTCTCCACGGGTAATGACCAGGGGTTAAAGCTGCTTCTAAGGTGGCTGCAGTTCTTTCCCCTTTGGTGAGGCTTTCTATTTGTCCTTTTAGCTGAATGCCAATGGGTTTCATAGCCTCAGGGAGACCTCTGATAGGGGGAACAATTCTTTCAGGGTCTACAGGCAGCATCATAGAGGATTCACTTGGTGTTAATTCCCTATCATACATCATTTGTAAACAAGCAGACTTTTGAACACTTTCCACAATCTGATTAACATTTCCCACTATAGTTAGGGGATTTCCCCTTTCTAGGGGGTTGAGTCCGCCTGCCCAATAGGCTGCTCTTTGGGTAAGGGACCAGGGGGCACGATAATCTCCTGTGGTCAGGAAAACTCCGGCTCCCCAG
>NW_020956789.1:87610-103934 GCF_003031625.1 Empidonax traillii | reverse complement strand
GGTCAGGAAAACTCCGGCTCCCCAGAACCCTTCAGCCTCTTTTTCTGATAACAAAATTTGGTCACCCTCAGTAAGAGACTCTCCAAACATAGATTCTTTAGGGGTTCTGCTATATTCCTTTTTTAACTTAGCTAATTCAGTTGCTGTATAAGGAACTTCTTTTGTAGTAATTTGAGGTGTATTGTCATCCGAGCCCTCATATGTGTATCCTGGTTTAATTAGGGGATGGAGCACCACTGACAGCTTTTCCACTTGGTCACGCAAATGCTTTAAGTCAGAGAGGGGGTATGTTTCTTTAGATGACTCCAACTCTGACTCCTTTTTCCCTTCTCTCCTTAATCTTGCATACAACCCCTCTTGGAGCACACGGGCAGTAGCCCTTTCATTCCTTATCTCTTCCTGGAGGACACTGACAGTAATCTCTCCTTCCTCCAGCTGCATCTGTGAAGATTTAACCAAATCTTGCAGGGAAGTGACAACTTCCATATGTTCTTTTAGCTGCTGTTCTTTGTTAACTGCACTTATTACAGCTGCACCTAATCATCGTCATGACTAGGCTTCGCGAATGAAGATTTGGGAAGGACTCTACCCACACTTGCTACAAGCGTGCTGATGGTTAAAAAGGCCAATGCGAGATAGACAAGTCTGGTTGCAGAAGGCACAGTGGAAAGACTCTCTAGGTGATATTGACAAGACGCGATTCTTTCTGTGTTGTCTTTTCTCCTCGAGAGTGATCCTAAGTGTGTTCTCAAAAGAAGCAGCAGCGTTATAGATAGCATGTCTCCAGACCTCCCAATTGGAGGCCAGAGTAGACCAATGGTGATGATCAGTATGGCCAAGGCTGAGATATTGTTTCAGGGAGTCCTTGTATCTCCTCTTCATGGTTCATCTCTTGCAGCAACCAGTGGTAAGTTCCCCATAGAGCACAATCTTAGGGAGGTGGTAGTCCTGCATCCTGGAAACGTACCCTGCCCAACGCAGCTATGTTCTCAGCAGCATGACCTCAATGCTCGTGACTGTTGCCTGTTCAAGGACAGACGTGTTGGTCACATAATCCGTCCAGTGGATGTTAAGGATTGTACAGAGGCAGCGTTGATGGAAGCATTCTAAGAGACGCAAGTGGTGGCAGTAAATGACCCATGATTCAGACCCACATAAAAGAGTAGACAGTACGATGGCTCTGTAAATGCTGATCTTTGTACTTTTCTTCAGGTGCTTGTTTCTCCAAACTCTTTCATGGAGTTTACCGAAAGCTCTGTATGTCTTTGCTAACCTGCTGTCTATTTCTTCATCAATCTTACCATCCGAGGAGATGATTCTTCCCAGGTAAATAAATTGCTGGACTGATTTGAGCTCTCATTTGCCAATGGTGATATGGGAATGATGGAAGACTTCCTGAGGTGCAGGCTGATTGAAAACTTCTGTCTTCTTCAGTCTGACTTCTAGTCTAAAAAGCTCAGCAACCTCTGCAAAGCAGGATATTAAATGCTGCAGAGTTACTTCTGTGTGGGCCACAAGGGTGGCATCATCAGCGTAAAGCAGTTCATGGACAAGATGATTTAAGGTCTTAGTGTGGGTCTTCAGTCGCCTTAGGTTGAAAAGGCTTCCATCGATACGATATCAAATGTAGATACTGTTTTCTTCATCAAGGTCTACTGTGGCCCTTTGGAGCATCATGCTGAAAAAGACTGTGAATAGAGTTGGTGCAAGAACGCAACCTTGCTTCACAGCATTGGTTATTGGAAAGGGTTCAGAAAGTGCATTGCCATATCTGACTTGACCGCATTGGTCCTCATGAAGCGAGATGATCATTTTGAGGAACTTGGGGGGACATCCTAAACATTCCAAAATCTGCCACAGACCTTTTCTGCTCACAGTATCGCAAGCCTTGGTAAGATCAACAAAGGTTACATAGAATCTTTTGTTCTGTTCCCTACACTTCTGTTGCAGTTGTCTGAGAACAAATACCATGTCTGTGGTATCCCTCTTGGCTCTGAAACCACATTGGCTTTCAGGTAGAAGTTCTTCTGCTATAGCAGGTATTAATCTGTTCAAAAGAATTCTTGCAAGGATTTTCCCAGCAATGGAGAGCGGAGTAAGACCTCAGTAATTTGAGCCGTCTGATTTATCTCCTTTCTTCTTGTACAAGGTGACGATGACTGTGTCACAAAGGTCTGAAGGTAGTTCGCCTCATTCCCAACAGTGCACCACAAAGTCATGAAACTTAGCATGGAGTGCTTGGCCACCATGCTTCCAGACTTCAGGTGGGATTCCGTCAACCCCAGCTGCCTTGCCAATTTTCACCTGCTGTATGGCTTTAAGAGTTTCTCCCATAGTGTGTTGGGGTAACTTGGCAATATATAAAAAGATATAGAAATTGTAATGTTGTTTAAAGTGAACATGCTTCCAAAATGGTGGTGTAACTCTTTGTGTAACTCTTCTTCTTCCCAAGATCCCTTACCTGTATCCTTGGAATGTCTAAGAGATAACTGGGAGCTCATCTATTGGTTGTTAACCCCTTATTGTCATTGATTGTTTGTGAGACCTCCTGGACTCTCAGTGGTCACCTTGTGATCTCCCCAAAAAGTATTTAAGCAGTTACCAGAACAATAAAACTCTCTCTGCCTGCTTCTCCCTGGTCTCTCCGTGGGGACCATGAGGTGCCGCAGGGTGGAGAGGGGAGGGGGAGAGCACGCTCCCCCCCAGACCCAGGGGTAAAGGAAAAGCCCTGTGCCTGGGGTTTCCCCTCCCTATCCACCTTCAACGTTCGTCAATAGTGGGGGCAATATCCAATTCAGTTTTCACTGATTGTTGTGAAATGTACTGCATTATTGAGTCTTGAACTACATGACTGGTACTGAAGAGAGACTGAAAGTGTTCAGATCATCCATTCAAAATGGAAACTTTATCTGTGAGAAGCATTTGACCGTCTGCACTGAGGACTGTAAGTTGTTTTCAGAGCCTCACAGAATCCCCTGTAGTCATTCATATCTGCGCATAATTGAATTTTTTCTGCTAGATTGGTCCACCACTTGTTCTGGATGTCACGAAGTTTCTGTTGGAACTTACTACATGCAAGACTGTTTTTCTTACATAGCAAGATGGTTGAGCAAGGTGTACTTGGTGAGCAGTTCTCTTCTTTCTCAACAATTACTGGATCTCTTGATTGTTTTCATCAAACCAGTCCTTGTTTTTCTTGAAGGAGAACCCTAAGGATTCTTCAGAGGACTGCAGAATGCTATTTTTAATCACTAGTTGCACCTAATACTGAACAAACAACAGGTTTTCCTTTACCTTCTTTGACTCTCGCCCCTGCCCGCAGGGTAGAGATGCGATCAACAATTGCTTGAATATTATACCAATGATCTTGGGCCCATTCCATTCCCAGAGGAGGTGACCTGGCACCAAAGTCATCTAATAGATTTTTAAACTCTTGTTCATTATGTTCCATGTTACCACAAAATTGGAGTGAATACGTCTCCAGGGGTTACCTCTTGAAAGTTACAGCAAATTTCCAAGGTCTTGTTCCTTCCTCTGGAGACGTACCTCTTAAAAGTTACAATGTGCACATTAACTTCAAAACCAATACAAAAACAAACAAACAAGAACTTGTAAAGTCATACATTATTGGAAGTAATCTGGAAGGTATATAATATTAGAGATGAATTGGAAAAGAGAAAAGAAAGAAGAGAGAAGGAACAAAGACAACCGTAAAGAGATGAAAGACAATTTCAGTTGATGACTATGGCAGTTGGAAGGGGAGGAGGTAATGAAAGGGGAAGAGGGAGACCAGACTTTGACTGGTAGCTTCCTGTCACTCAGAGAAGATCAATGTGCTTATTTTGAGCAGAAAGGGCACTGGAAATGAGAATGCCCACAGAATTCAGGACATATGCATAACCCCAGAAGGGGGGATGCTCCACAGGTAGAAATACTGCTTACACTTCATTGGGATTTAGATTGACAGGGACTAGCTCAAAAGAATTCCCAACAGAACCCCTGGTCGCAGTGAGGTTGGAGGATGCAAAGGTAGAATTTTTAATAGATACAGGAACAACTTACTTGGTATTGTAAGCAAAGCATGCCTGTAGTTGGAGCCACAGGGAAAAAGGAAGGAAGTAAGGCCATTCTTCAAGCCTCTAAAATTTGGAATTTGAAAGAGAATTTTAACTCATATGTAAGATAAAACATACACAGGTATTCTTCCTAAGAATACCAAGGCAGTGGAAGGATTTAAAAAAAGGTTTATTTCAGATGCAAGGAGCATTTCTTAATAATGCTGCGCCTGGGCCTCCAGGAGAAAAAGGCAATGCCCCGCCTTCTCTAAGGTTTTTTGTATCTTGTCTCTGTCCTCCCCCACCCTCTCTGGCCTGAGGAGGCCTTGTGCATGCCTGCAAACATGTTATCTCTGTGCATACCAGGGAGAGAGATAGCTTGCTCACAGCTTCTCCCTGCGACTTTCTCTGAAAAGCAGAAGGAAAGAAAAGAAACATCTAACCCATTTGAGAAGGCATTTTGCAGTCTTCCCAAGTGAGATGAGTCCTAGCTTTCCTTTACAAATTCTTCTGAAATTATACCTATCCCTACACATAAATTTCTGTACATACCCAAATACCCAATGCCATTATTAGGAAGAGACATATTAAGTAAATTAAATGCAAAAATAACCTTTGAAAAAGGACAGATCCCAGTACATATACTGGATGAAAAAGCCCTGGAGATGCAAGTGTTTATTGTTACAGGATCAAAAGGACTCTGAGGAAGAAATACCTGAAGAAGTGGAAAATACAGTGACTCCTTTGGTATGGGCTACTGGCACTCCTGGAAGGTCACAAGAAGTGGAACTGCTAACAATCCAGTTAAAACCAGGCACTAGACTGGTAAGATGAAAATAATACCCTATTATATTAGAAGCTAGAAAAGGACTACAGACAATCATTGGAAGACTTATTAGCTTTGGGTTACTTCAGGAATGCCAGTCCAAGTGTAATACTCCAATTTTGCCACTTAAGAAACCTCACTGGGATGAATCTTGTCTACTCCAAGACTTAAGGGCCATAAATTAAATAGTGCCAGATGTGCATCCAGTTGTAGCCAACCCGTATACCCTTCTGTCATGTGAAAGGGGGAAGTTTAGATTTTTGCCTGTCGGTGCCCGCAGGAAAGTTGAGACCCTTGTGTCTGACAATCTGTCAGTGTCTTGTAACGAGACCCTTCACCAACAGATTCCCAAGATCGGAGGGTGCTTCAACTGCCCTTGTCGGAGGGGCTCAACAGAGTGAAGACCCCTTCAGTGGTGTTACAATCTGCTTAAATATTGCAGAAAGAACTTCAGATTCGAATATTCCCTTGAGCAAAATTAAAACTCACACAAGTTATCTGTTGATACCAAAAACTGATTTTTATTAATTGCTAAGAGATGCAAAGAGAAAGAGGAAAAAATAAGAAAAGATTGGAAAACTACCTTTCTGCTGTGCTGGTGTGTGTGTGGGGGAGGGGAGAAGCAGTTTTCTGCCTTTTTTTTTTTTTCTTTCTCTGCCACTTTTTTCTGTGTTATCTCTTTAGCTGCAGGGGGTCTAACAGCTTTAGTTTTATGGAATGCAGGATGTGTGGTTTCCTTGCTCATGCTGAGCCCTGTCCCAGGCCGTGCAGGGTCTCAGTTCAGCCACAGCTCCCTGGCCCTCAGAAATATAATGAGGCTGGAAGGATAAGATATAACTCATCAGTGCAGCACGGTGGTCTCAGTTCTTTCCAGGCTGGCAGAGTCTCAGTCTCCCATGGCAGGTAGGCAGCATGCAGTGGAGGAGAAAAAGCGAGGGAAGGTGAGGAGAGACTCCTGAGGCAACCAGTTCTCTCTCCCTTTCTCCTTCCCTGATTTTCCAAAATTTGTCCTCGAGTTTTATTGTGTTCAAAGGAGGTTGTACGTGGTTTCTTGGCACGTAGTCAGTTCAGATGTCCGAGGAGATGTGATAACCTTAAACAATGGCAGGATCTTTTGGCAGGAAAATTCCCGTGGGAAGTCCTGGTGATAACTTCTGGCAGAGAGTTGACAGAGAATTTTTTGTAGGAAGTTTTTGACAGGCAGAACAATGGTGAAACATAATTTTTGGCATTTCTATATTATTTGTGTGTTACAAGCGGGCCTTGTCAAAGTGTTATCCACTGCCAGTAACTGAAAGGACTCACTTTAACAGTTCATGGAATAACGCTCTTTATTAATACTAATTGTGGCAGATTAATAAGGTTCAAAGGTTGTCAGTGATAGTGTCTAACTGCAAAAATATGTTTTAAAGCAATCTACTGATATATTAAGCAACCACAAGCTCTAATATGATTTAATCTTCTGATATATTAAAGGGCAAGCACAAACACCTTGCTCCAGTACGTAGACTATATTTTGTTGGCATCTGGGACCCAGGAGGAAGTGATTGCTCTGATCATCAGCTTTCTGAACTTACTGGGACAATCGGGGTACAAAGTATCTAGCAAGAAAGCTCAAATAGCCTTGCAGTAGGTAACATTTCTGGGATTCACCATCACACAAGGACAATGGAGCCTGGGGACAGAAAGAAAAGAAGCAATTTGCCACATACCAGAACCCCAGTCCAAACATGAATTCCCTGCATTTCTCGGAATGGCTGGATGGTGTTGCCTTTGGATTGTAAATTTTGGACTGCTAGCCAAACCACTGTATGAGGCTGTACAGGGGAGAGATTTTGATATGGACTCCAGAATGCCAAGAGGGTTTTGTTAAATTAAAGCAGGCACTAATGAGAGCTCCTGCATTGGGACTTCCAAATTTAGAGAAGCCCTTTCAGTTATTTGTTCATGAAAGAAAACACATTGCATTGTGAGTACTAGTACTATATCCTGGAAAAGATTGGTGGGGCATTTATCTAAGCAATCAGATCAAATTAGTAAGCAAGGGATGGCCCGCGTGCTTGAGGGCAGTAGTGGCCACAGAACTCCTTATACAAGAAGCCCAAAAGTTAACACTAGGGCAAAAGCTAACAGTCCAGGTGCCCCACATGGTAATGACTGTCCTGGAACAAAAGGGGGACCACTGGTTACCACCTAGCAGAATGATGAAATACCAGGAGTGCTACTGGAACAAGTTGACATTGAACTAAAAGTTACTACAACTTTAAACCCTGCAACTCTCCTAAGTAGCCCAGGGGAGACAGAATTGATGCATGACTGTCTGCAGATAATTGAACATGTATACTCTAGACAAATCAATCTAAAGGATGTGTCCTTTGATGATGCAGATTTAAGCATCTTCATTCACAGCAGCAGCTTCATAGTCAACAGTGAATGGAAAGTTGGGTATGCTGTAGTGACTCAAGAAGCTAAATTAGAAGCTGAAGAATTACCTTTCAACACCTCGGTCCAGAAGTCTGAGCTTGTAGCTTTAATTCTGGCCTTAGATGAAGGAAAAATTGTCAACTTATGAACAGATTCCAAATTCACCTTCACACTCATGGAGCTACCTGGAGGGAAAGAGGATTGTTAAGTTCACAGGGATCATCTGTGAAATACAGGGAACTAATACAGAAATTATTGCAAGTACTTAACTTACCAAAACAGGTGGCAGTGGTGTACTGTAAAGTGCACCAGTTTGGTAATAGCCCAGTAGCTGCCTGAAATTGATTAGCTGATCAAACTGCAAAAGAGGTAGCTGAAGGTCAAATCTTATTGTGTTGCCTTAAAGAATCCCTCAGGAGAAAAAATTACTTACCAGACAAATTTAGTAGAGATAAGAGAGCAGTTTTAATGGAAGGCCTTCAACCACGGGGGTACAGAGAAGCGCACCTGTGTCCAAGGGGTTCCACATTTTAAGGTGTTTGTCCATCCAATCCCAGATCTATCCGCCCCCCAGTTTCTCCCAGTTCTGCCCCCGGCATGCCCCTTTGGGAAATTTAGGCAGGGGCTCTGGGACCCCCTCTTCCTCATCTTCCTCTTCATCACAGCACACCCAGTCCTTGGAGCTCCTCCAAAGTTCTGGGTTTTGAAGGATGCTTTGTCTGTTGGTGTATCTTATTGTTCAAGCCAGGGTGCAAATGTTCTTAACAGAAAGAAGGCCTACCTTGAGGGAAGTCTAAACAAGGTAAGGAATTTAGAAACTTAGATATGAAATGGGGTAATAGGGTTGGGTAAATGTGTAAACTACTGTGCTAAAGGGTGAACTAACTACAGTTACTTCTAAAATCTGCAAAAAGTTAAAAATCAAAAAAATCCGTAGGCATCATTGTCAATCCCAGAGATACCAGGAATTGAAAGACGTTCTAGAATACAGTAAAGAAGATAATCATCTAGCAGAATTACCAGAAGCTCAGAAAAATGAGGAAGGATGGTGGGTCACAGAGGAAATAGAGTTGTGGTGCCCAATTTACTCCTAAGGGAAATAATGGAACAAGAACATAAGAGCACCCATTGGGGTGCTGAGGCACTAGTAGACAATGTAGAATTGCATATCCAGACAATGTAAAATTGCATATCCTTGGTGTTGGAATGGGGTGCACTGCAAAATGTATAGCCAAAAAATAGGAACTGTGCCAGAAAAATAAACCCCAAATTCAGCCTCGACCTCCTCTAGGACAAACTAAAAAGGGAAACACACCAGGAAATTATTGACAAATAGATTTCTCTGAATTACCATGGCAAAATGGGTATCGATACTTATTGCTACTAGTGGGTAAATTTTCTGAATGGCCAGAAGCTTTTCTCTGTCAAACCAATCAGACTAGAGAAATAGGCAAAATACTATTAAAAGAACTAATTCCTAGGTACAGGATACCTATAGGTGTGTCATCAGACAAGGGGTCTCACTTCGTGGCCAATATCATAAAAGAACTGTCAAGAACATTGTCAGTTAAGTGGGATTTGCACACACCATGGAGACTTCAGTCTAGTTGAAAGGTAGATCAAATGAATCAACCCATAAAGAGGCAAATAAGGAAAATTTTCCAGGACTCAGCTGAAGTGGTCTGAAGTGTTACCATTAGCATTACTGAGATTCAGAATAACACCAGGATCCAGGGACAAGCTTAGTCCTGAAATGAGAGCAAGGCCTAAAATAGTTAACTGAGATATCTTGCTCTGTTGAGAAAACCCCCCCGATACCTGCTCTGCCTGTACTGCTAAGAAAAACTTGTTCTGTTCTACTTACTGGACCTAAACCTAAGAAGAATACTAGAAACGCTATACAAGCAACCTAGAGGCCATAAATTAAAACAAGGAAGACATTTGAATAGGAGAAAAGGGCTTAGAGCCAAGAGTTTTTGCAAGTTTCAGTAACTGGGGCACCAACAATGGGGAGGTAGAAAGGTCAAAGCGAGGAAGAAGAGAAATAGACACCCAATTTGACGAGGAAGGCCGGAATGACCACTACCAAGAGAAGAATCTGGAAAGCACTGCCCTAAGCTCAGCCCAGACTCTGCCCAGACTCTGCCTATTATCAATATGCATGATTAGAAGTTGTAATCATATTAATATGTATGTTAAGATGTTGTAATCCTGGAGTTAGACTGTATAAATTATCCTGTTTTTCATTGATGCCTTCGAACAAGTTTGTCCAGCGTGAGCTGGCTTACTCCCAATGTTGAATAAATAAATACCTTTACTGTTAAAAGAAAAAAAACCTCTCGGAGCAGTTCACATTCTGAGGTTTTTCGACATCAATTTGGTGACTGCGGTAGGACCTTCTCTGCCTGGCTGCAGAACTCGTTGGAGCTTGGGAACCTCTGGGCATGTCCCGGGTAAGTTTTACTAGGAGGGGTTCCCTATTTTGGTTTTGGAGTTCCCATAAGACAAAGAAGGGATACTGTCTCACTGGGAGTATGGAAAAGGATACTTTTCCTGAGGGGAAATAACCCCTAGAGCTGGTATGTTCCAGTTTTGTTTGTATTTGGCCGAATATTGTTTATTTTGAGGGAAACGAAGTATCTAAGTTTCCTTTTCATTTGTTCTTTTTGTTATGAACTCTTGGAGTTTAGTAGCTCTAATAGTGTTCTGTGTTTTATATGTTACCCATGTTACTTTGTGTTGTTTTGTCTTGTGTTAGAAACAAAATTTGTTTGTTTCTAACCAGTTATAGAAATATCTTGTTTAGAGTCTTTTTATGTTTGAGTTATTATATGGAAGGCAGTTTTGAACAATTGACTGTGAATATATCACACCGCTTAAGACCTAGAATTAAGATTTGTACCTGATATACCTTGCTTACCTTGAAACATCTAGGAGCACATAGTTAAAGGTATCATGCTAAGAATTGCTATATGGGAGGTAGTGCTGAACAGTTAACTATAAGCACACCACATTGGATAAGACTTAGAAATAAGATTTGTCCATTTTGCAACTGCTGGTTATATGTATGAGCCTTGTGTAACAGATGTAAGGTTTGCCTCTCCAACAAACAAGGTTGGGTCAGAACCAGTGTGCATATTGTAGAAAAGAGGGACACAGGAAACAAGAATGACCTGAATTAACAGATGGAAATACAGATACAGGAGGGGCTGTTGTTGCTTACAGAGTACTGAGTGAGAGGGGTCAGTGGGTCTGCCCCGTGGGAACCCTTTGGTAAAAATTAAGCTAGGAGAAGAAAAAGAATTAGATATTTTTAATTGATACTTGGGCTACATTTTCTGTTTTGAATCAAGAATTAATACTTAAAAGGCATAAATCTGTTCAAGTCATGGATGCAACTGGTCAATCAGAAAAAGTTTTTGTTGTAGTATACGAGGACAACTATAAAAATAAAAACTGGGCACTTCATGATGATAACCTAAATTAAGCTTTTTATTGCTTCATCCAATATATTTCATCTTGTTCTCACACAGCTGCACTCACCCTCTCTGTAGAATCTTACATACCAACACTATTCTTATCTGTTATCTATATATTATTACCAGCCTTCACATATGATTGGATGTTCACTTCTTATTTACATTCTTTTCCTTGCTGCTAGGCTCCATGGCCTTGCTGCATACCTCCACAATTCCCCCTTTTTTGTATTTGTGTCACAAAAATTGCCTGGGCCGTCCTTTTCAGGGCCCTTTGCAAACACGACACCAAACATGGCAACATCAGTAGCACAACTACGATAATAAGCAACACAAACAACCTTGTTCTGACTATAGACAAAAGTCATCTTGATAGTTCCCATCTACTAACAGACTATTTAGCCAGTCCTGACCAGCATCAACTTGCAACTCTTTGATTCTTACTTCCAATCTTCAAAGGCTAGCATGCATCTACTTACCATAATCAAATTTATATCACACATCCTCTTAAATCTTGACACTCATAAAGTTTTTTAAGTTCATACACATAGATATCTACACAGTTTTTTTCACTCATACAGCTTTTTTCCCAGTCATTCAAAAGGTGACCACCTCAGTCATCCTTCATTCACACACAGTTAGGATTTTTATTACATTTTTGCATTTCAACCATACATCTCAGATCCCAAGTATTACTGGTTGTGTGCTTCTCAGTTTGCCGTCTCCTGTAGTCATGTTCAGCAATTCCACCTGTCCTGAAGAGGAATCAATACAAGGAATATAAAGCTTAACAAACCTAAATGAGATAAATTTTTGATCTAGTACCTGTTTATGTGCATGCATATTCTCCTCCCCCCTTTTTTTGTTTTGAAAATATGTTTAGTGTACAAAATGTTCTCTTTACAATAATTTGTTCTATGAGTGAGTTAACCCTGTTTTAGAATACCAAAAGCTAAGGAACTTAAGGTTATAATATTGGTGAATAACTTCTGCATTTTTGCATCTTGTAGTAATTTGAGTTTTCTACGCAGCATAGCAGAAATAATGTCAGGTGAACTGAAAGAAGACAAGAAAATCATGTCTGTACACTTTAAATTCTCAACTGAAATGTACCTTAACCTAATGCCAGGAGGGGAGAAAAGAAAAGAAGGAAGGTGTAATTTGCAATTACAAAATCACAGTAACCAAGTAACCAGGACCAATTACAGATCTCCTAAACTTTTATCTATTCCTCAGCAAGTTCCACTTCTCTGTCAGCTGTGACAAATTCAGTGAACCAGTCACGGGTTTTCTAGTTTAGCAACTGCAGATTCAGCAGTTTTGTCACATTGCCGAGAAAACTGTGCCGGCAACACACAACTGCCCCTGCTCTGCGATCGCCACGCGGTTGCATCAACAGCAGTTTCGCCTTCACTCTGCATGCCCTGCGCTGACCTCGCTCCACTCCCAGCACGGTTCTGCATAGCCGTCCAGCTCTGTGCTGGCATTCCACGGCGCCGTTGCTGTCTCCGTGTCCTGTGGATGTTGGTATCTCCTACGTCCGGATTGCAATTAACTCTCGGACCTGTCCATCTGCCTCTTCCAGTTGTTTCCACTGTTAACAAAAAGCTTACAAACCGTTCCCATTAATAGTTCAGTCAGTTTTGAGTAGTTATCGTGGCAGAAATGAGAGAGGCAATTCTGCAGAGGGACTGCGTGGGAAAAAAATGACAGGCACAGCCTTGGGACCGTAGCCAGTCTGTCCACCGTTCCAATGTGGGTCTCGAACCCACAACCCTGAGATAGAGAGTCCCATCCTCTACCAACTGAGGTAACTGGGCTCCTTCCCACTCTTACAGCAACAGTAAAAGTCCTAGGGAGCTCCTGCGTTTGAAAGGTTTCAGACACCACTCTCACACAAGCTTTTGTTTTTCAGTCTTAGAGTAGCAATACTTAACTCCATGTCTTCTATCTGTGACTGTTGTGATGAAACTATAACTTGCAAAGCAAACATATTTTTGCCTCTTGTTCAAGTTAAAAAATTTTTAAAAGTTCAAAGAATGTGGTGGACGGGCTTTACGGAATTCCAAAGGGATTGGTTGTCATAGCGACTGTGTTTACATAGGCATAGTGTTATTTAAATGCCTTCCTTTGGAGCACAGCGCGGGGGGGGCTCCGGGCTTCTGCCTTCCCGTGTTTTCTCAGTAGCCCTCCATCTTGCTCTCGGCTTGTCTTCAGCACACATTGCGGGGGGTGGGGGGGGGGGGGGGGGGGGGGGGGGGGGGGGGGGGGGGGGGGGGGGGGGGGGGAAGCAGTTTCGATTGCTGTCTGAGCTGGCCCCGACCCCGGCTCAGGTCCTCAGAGCTGAGCCACCCCGCCCCGTCAGTCCTTGTCGAGCAGCGCTGCTGCTTCGCTCTGCTGCTTAGCGCTGTCACTTTGCAGTGCCTCCCCCGCCCTGTGACGCTGCAAACCCTGCTCAGAACCACCATTTCTTTGAACTTCACGTCGTGAGCTGCTATCATCATCATCACGTTGTCAAAGCAGCTCATTTGAAGCGTCAACTATGCGCTCACATCCGAACTCTGGTGCCATTACGCCCCTAAAGTTCCCGGTGGCTCACTTGCCTCAGGTGTCAAGAAAACTTGGGTCCGGACCCTTTTTCGCAGAGCCCCGCTACTCTCTGCTTCACCGGGTTTCGTCCTCACCGCACCTCGACCTGCGATTCAATTCCTCTCAGGGAATTGTGGGGTGCTTGGCCAAGAACAGGCACTATGGACAAGCCATATTAATGGACCTTAAGCCTGAATTAGCAAAAGGCCTGCCTTTAGGTTAGAGGAAAAGTACTGGCTCTGATGTCAGCTTGGAGGAATGCTAACTGTGAGATATTTGCGAGGAGAAATGTGGACCAAAGGACCAATCGCATGGCAGCAGGTGCTGGGTACTGAGAAGTGTGTTTAACTATTTCAAGCCAATTGTGTAGCGACAGGTGCCTGTACTCGACCAATGGTGTAATGACATGTATGTGTAAGAAAGTATAAAATAACTCCTGTAACACATAATAAAGTGGATTCTGACTATCGATCATATTGATCTGCATGCAGTTTCTCCGTGTCCTCTCTGCCACAGGGAATTATCTCCAATCCCTCGATGGGGATCAAGTCCACTTTGACTCCAGATCAGGGTGGGAGTCTTGTAGGTATTAGTCGTGATCCCTCCTGGTTCGTAACACTCTGAGTCACCAGTTGTTGTAGTATATGAGGACGACCATAAAAATAAAAACTGGACACTTCATGATGATGGCTTAAATTCAGCTTTTTATCGTTTCATCCAATATATTACATCTTGTTCTCACACAACTGCACTCACCTTCTCTGTAGAATCTTACATACCAACACTATTCTTAGCTCTGTTATCTATATATTATTACCAGCCTTCACATATGATTGGATGTTCACTTCTTATTTACATTCTTTTCCTTGTTACTAGGCTCCACGGCCTTGCTGCATACCTCTACAAGTTTTTGTTTTTGAAACCCCTAAAGTTTAAAATTGGAAAACAAATGAGAGTGCATCAGTTCTTGTATTTACCAAATTCACCCAAACCCCTATTGGGCAGAGACCTACTAGAAAATCTGGGAACTGCAATAGAATTCAAACAAGGTAAAATCAAATTTAAGGTAAAGGAAGAACAATTAATAGGAACTCTGAGTTTAGCAATGAGCTATGTGGAGCCAAGCCAGGATAATTCAAATGTCAGTCAGATTTTAGATCAGGTATACCCAGGAGTTTGGGCTACTAAAACACCAGGAAAACCGAAATGGGCAACTCCCATTCAAATAGAATTACAACCACGAGTAAAACCAGTAATTAAGAAGCAATATCCACAGAGGTTAGAAGATAAAAAAAGGAATTGAACCAATAATAAATAACTTCTTGAAGTTAGGGGTTTTTTTAGAGTATGAATCAGATTTCAACACCCCAATTTTACCAGTCAAGAAACCAAATGGAACTTTTAGGTTGGTTCAAGATTTAAGAGCAGTAAATGAAACAGGTAAAAACATACATCCAGTTGTTGCAAATCCATATACCCTCTTAACAAAATTAAAAGAAAATTTGATTTAGTTTACAGTACTAGATGTAAAAGATGCCTTCTTCTGTCTCCCCTTAGCACAGGAAAGTCAAAAGATATTTGCTTTCGAGTGGGAAAGTCCCACCACTGGAAGGAAAACTTAACTCACTTAGTGTTACCTCAAGGGTTCAGAAATAGTCCCACAGTTCTTGGGAACCAATTAGCTAAAGAATTGGAACAATGGTAGTCACCACCGGGAGAGAGTGTACTTTTACAATATGCGGATGATCTATTGATTGCTACTGAAAAACAAGAAGAATGAATCCAGTGGACAGTCATTCTCTTGAACTTTATGGGTCTAAATGGGTATCGAGTCTCTCAACAGGAAACACAACTGGTGCAGAAACAAGTGGTGTACCTGGGATATGAAGTATCAGGGGGACAACACTCTGTGAACAGCAAGAAAGGAAGTCATCTGCCAGACTCCCAAACCACAGACAGTGAGAGACCTTTAAGAATGACAGGTTGGTGTTGTTTATGGATATATCAGTATGGACTAATTGCAAAGTCTTTGTATGACCTGCTGAAAATAACTAAGGGCAACCTAATCTGGAACCCCGAAACAAGTGGAGTCTTCAAACAACTGAAGAGAGAACTCATGAGGGCTCAGGTGTTGAGATTGCCTGACGTAACAAAGCCCTTTTGGTTGTTCTGGCACAAGTGACAAGGAATGGTTTTAGGGGTCCTGGCCCAACAATTAGGGCCATATAAAAAAGTAGCCTACTTCTCCAAACAATGGGACGAAGTAAGCAAAGGATGGCCCACCTGCCTAAGGGCAGTAGCAGCAGTGATCATACATATAGAAGAAGCCAGGAAATTTACAATGAGACAGAAAAGGACTGTATTAGTGTCCCACACAGCATCTACAGTGCTGGAACAGAAGGGGAACCACTGGTTGTCACTCTCTTGATTCTTGAAATATCAGGTTATCCTGGCTGAATCAGATGATATAAACATTCAAGTGACTAACGTTGTCAACCCAGCTTCATTCCTAGAAGGCAAAACCACAGTCGAATGCATTGTACACAACTGCCAGGAGACCAAGGATGCAGTGTATTCCAGTCTCCCGGACCTCAAGAAGAACCACTCCAGGACGCAGAAGATTAGTTTACCGATGGCAGCAGTTTCGTAAAACAAGGTGTGAGGATGACTGGGTATGCTGTAACCACCACTACTGAGGTAATCGAATCAAATCCTTTGCCCACAGGAACCTCAACCTGTAGGAGGTGGTATCAGAAGAAGCCTGCAGAGAATCGAGCTTCTGGCAACAACAGCTGCCCAGAACTGCCTGGGGGCCAGCTACAAGGGGTCAGGCCGGCCCCAACCTTACAGACCTCTGCAGGATTTCCCTCTCCTGGGCCCCCAAAGACCACACCTTCCCTTCTTTCCTGGCTATCCCTTCCCCCTGAATGAATAGACATGTCCTCCTAACCTAT
>NW_020956789.1:76624-86356 GCF_003031625.1 Empidonax traillii | reverse complement strand
AAACCCCCAGGATTTGATGTCCCCTGGCAGGAGCCTACCCCTGTCCCAGAACCTTCTATACCCTCCCTATAAAAACACCCGTGTAATAAAGGAATCAGCCATTTTGCTGGACATGTAACTTGTGTGTATGTGTCTAATTCCCTACGCAAGATGAGCTCTGGGCCGGATGCATGGGCATAACCCCCCCCATTCATCATCAACCCAGAAAGCAGAACTGATAGTTCTCATTTGAGCTTTAGAACTGGCAGAAGGAAAACAAATTAACATCTGGACTGAGTCCAAATATGCTTCTGGCATAGTTTATGCCCATGGAGTAATTTGGAAAGAAAGAGGACTTTTAACTGCTCAAGAAAAAGTTGTGAAATATGCTGAAGAAATTCTACGATTACTGGAAGCTGTACAATCATGCACTGCTGAGGCACCTGAAAGATAAGTGTTCCAGAAATAGGAATCAGGAAAGCTGATGCAGAAGTTAAGTTAGCTGCTGCAAGAGGTGAGGAACTACCAGTAGCAGCCTTAGTGCCAGAAAAGCTAGATACAAATGAAAAAGCAGAGTATCAAGAATCAGATTATAACTGGATACATAAAAATGGAGGGAAGCTGTTAGACAAGGGGTTGGTGTCAACTAAAAACAGACCAGCTAGTATTACGAGAAAAATTAGTATGGCAATTTGTAAAAACAGAACATGATAAAACTCATTGGGGCTTGGACTGACTATCAATATTTAAGAACCAGAGTGGCAGAGCCAAATTTATTTACCACAAGAAAGCAAGTCACATCCCAATGGGAACTTTGAAAAATAATCCAAATACTAAAACTAAAATACATCAAGGAGCAATAAACAAAAGGCATTTCCCAGGTCAAGTTTGGCAAATCGATTTCTCTGAACTCCCAAGAAAAGGGGGTTTTTGTTATCTTTTGGTTTTGACTGACACATTATCTGGGTGACCTGAAGCATTCCCATGTAGAACAAATGAATCAAGAGAAGTGGTTAAAGTCTTGTTGGATTATATTTGAAATCTTATATGGGAGACTTGTCTCAGCTTAAATGAGACACAGGTGTTTTGCTGAGGATGAGTTATGAGGAAGACCCAAACTCCTCCCTCTAAGCAATTGTAAATCCGAAATTAAGAGGCTCCAACTGAGGGGAAAAAAGTCTGGAAAAAGGAAAAATAACAGCCCTTTATTAAATGATATATGTCTATTGACAGAAGTAACAAAAGAAAACAAGTAAAACAACCAAACAATACTGCTGTACTGACAAATAATCCCCTTCAAAACAAACCAATAAACAAAGAAAAAAAAAGGTAAACAGTTCTGTTTACACCCTTTGGTGCAATTCTAACCACAGTCCACAGGGGGTTCTGTTGGATCACAGGAGAGGTAGAGCTTGTGGTGTCCTGTGCCAGTCACCAGGGGGAGTTGTTGGATCACTGGAAATGAAGAGTCTGCAGAATTTGGGTATATAATTTAACAGGACAAGTGGAAACCTTAGTTAATGCCACAAAAGAAGGACTGCAAGACCTAAATATGCAATTTCAGGCCATATCAAAGATGAATTTACAAAACAGATTGACTTTAGACCTGTTACTATTGCATGAACATGGAGTATGTGACTATTTAAAAATAACAGATAAGGACTGTTTTGTACACATACCTAATGTGATTAAAGATTTAGACCATCAATTAGATAAGATTAAACAAGTAGTAAAATATAGTAGAGATTTAGCAATGCATTAGAAGGTGGGTGGTTAAATAAACTCCTACAAGGTTTTGGATTCTCCTTAACAGGTTGGTTTTGTAGCCTACTTCAAGGTGTGGTTTATTTATTAATTATTATATAGTGACTTTGTCCATTGCTTTAAGCTGTGTTAAATGATTGTGTGCACAACTACTAAAATATTTTAGAAACTATATTAACTAAAAACAAAATGTGGAATTTTTAATAAAATATTTCAAAAATTCCAAAGGGAGAATTGATGCTGACACCTCCAGAGAAAAATAATTAACAATTTGCCCAGAGAGTTACAGAGAATGAGAAGGGGGTTGTGAAACAGGGTCTTGCCTATCAGTGAAACAGACCTCATAGCTTTGAAGGAGAGACCCTGAACAAAGGACCACCTGGGCTTTTATCACACAGTCTGGGGTCTTCCTGTTGAGTCCTAGGTTTCATCACTGACAACTTTGCAAATATGGTATTTTTTGAGTTGTTTTACCCCTCACTCTACACAGAGCATCCTGCTACAAATGTCATCACTGCAGTCCTCCAAGATGCTATGTAACGGTTTTGCACCAAAGATGTGTTAATGCTGATGGGACTCTTGAGGCCTAGAAAGAATTTCAGTTCTGCTTGAAGTTAGCCCTTTAGTTGAGTTCTGATTTTTGCAATAGCAGACTGAAAAATGCAGTTGTGAGTTCAGTTATTAGATTTTGATCTTAAGATAAACTTTCTTGTTTATGATACTTCTTTGTTTATTTGGGAATAGATCTTGTGAAGATATGATTATGGGTGGGTTTGCATACTATGTTATCAAACTATGTTAATAAACTAGGAAAATATTTTGGTCAAACGATTTTCCAACAACTGTAAGGAACAGTTATTGAATATTTAAACTTTAAAATATAACTTAAACTGTATGATGAGTGGGTTTTGGCATCTGGAGCTGCTCCTGCCAATTGGTCTTCTAATGGATTATTACTGTGTGAATACATTGTTTTGTCACTGTAAGGAAAGATGAACAAGGTGTAGTTTCATTGTTAGCCTACTTTCATGATAATAAATATACAACTGGACAACCCTGTGAAGCCTAGCATTACATCCATCATGCTTTCATAATTCTATATGAGCGAAATGCTATCTACATTGATAACAGTAAGACCCATAGCTGGATTCAGGATAGTACTTGGCTTTTAGTGTTGTGATGCTGAGAGTATTGATTTAGAAATAAATCCTGTTCTATATTACAGAACGTTTTTTTTTTGTGAAGGAACTCTAGTTCCTGAACCATATAGCTATGATGGCTCTACTACAGTTATGCATTTGTCAGCAAAAGTAGTCTCACTGATATTGTTTTTACTGGTACGTGTGTGGTGTGCTTTTACTAAAAGTTATCTGTGCTTTTTACAAGGTACAATTGTGCCTGTACTGAAAGTGCCTTGGTAGGGCAGTGAATCAGTTGACCTGTCACCTAAAAACACAAGTGACTTGTTCTTTCTCTGAAGAGGCAAAATTTGAATATGAGAATGGTATTTTCAATTTAAAAACTTGTCAAGTATCTTACTGATGCCAAAATTAATTTTAAAAGCTTGAATTATTAGAGATTTTCTTTAAAGAAAAAGGTTTTGAAACTTTTGTTCTGTACTACCATAATGGAAAAAATATTAGAGATGTGATTTTTTTTCTTTTAGGTTTACTTTGTTCATTCAAGAGCCTGTTTTCACAGTCTAATGAGCTTGAACACATCCCAGTTGAAGATAGTGCAGTGATACATGGATCATTATTTTCTCCCTGTAACCATGTAAAGAAAATGCTGTAGGAACTCATTGCTTTAATGGGTTAGCAAACTTTATCCCTTGTTATTCAACCCACAAAACAATAGGAAAATAAATAGGTTCAAAATCATCTCCTCTCTCTACTTTACAAAAGAGACCAGACATGAATCCTCCTTCTAAGATGTTTGAGTTGCTGTGGGAAGTTATGCTAACCAAGATATTGAAAAGTGTTTTGTATTGTCTTTTATAGTAATTGTAAAATTTCTTGCTTATATTTACATTTGAGGGGGGATTGCTATAAAAAACATTTTTTTGAAAAATATTTTTTTGAGGGATCATACCCACTGCTTTTCACAGATATATAGAGTAAAACTTGCACTGAATGCCTGGGTGCATGTTGAATAAACTGTGTGTTACTATATGTTGTCACAAGAGGAGATGCAATTATCGCTGCTGCTGCTGCCTCCACTGCCATCGTCACCTTCAAAGTTGGTGTTTCGGCAGCAGAACTCTTTATTCACAGAATCACAGAGAATCACAGAATATGCTGAGTTGGAAAGGACCCACAAAGATCATCAAGTCCAACTCTTAGCCCTACACAGGACCATCCCCAAGAGTCACACCATATTCCTGAGAGTATCATCCAAATGCTTCTTGAACTCTGGAAGGCTTGGTGCGGTGACCACTTCCCTGGGGAGTATGTTCCAGTGCCCAACCACCCTCTGGGTGAAGAACCTTTTCCTAATATCTAACTTAACACAACCTAACCTAACCTGACACAAGGTCATTCCCTCGGGTCCTGTCGCTGGTCACCACAGAGAAGAGATCAGTGCCCTCCCCTCCTCTTCCACTGACTCAGTTTAATGAGACTGAAGTCTATGCTAAGGAGGATGAGTTATGAGGAAGACCAAGATCCTCCCTCTAAGCAATTGTAAATCTGAAATTAAGAGACTCCAATTGAGGAAATATGGAGAAAGAAAGGATAACAGTCTTTTATTAAAGGATATATGTGTATGAGTAGAACAACGAAAAACCACCAAAAAAACCTAAACAATCTTGCACCCAAGGTTTCCTCCAAAACAAGTTCAGTACTTTTTGCCTTTTGGCGCAATTCTAACCATGATCGGCAGGGGATGCTGTTGGACCTCTGCAGGAGAAGAGTCTGCAGTTGCTCTGTGGTGGTCGGCAGGGGGCGCTGTTGGGGTCCGGCAGTTGCTGCATGGGGGCTCCGGTGTGTGGAAGAAACTGAAATGGAGATTTGCCCCCCACCAAGAAGGGGAAGGGGAAAAGGGGGTTCTTCCTACAGACTCACACTGTCAAAGGCTCTGAATGGAACTCCCCTTCCTTATCAATGGATATAAACTGCCATCGGCATGGAAAAAGGAGGAGGGAGAGGGGCAGTCCTTCCCCTCAAAAATTCCTGAACAGATGGTACCAGCTTCTCTAATGAAATCCCAGGCAAGTTCAGGCAGTGGGCAGAACCAAACATGAGGGAACGGAGGTGAACCGGGGCCAAAAGCAGCTAGATGACTTGGCCATAAACAAAATGAACACCAGAGTTCTTTTCTTCCCACACGCCCTCCCTGAGTTAGGGAAAAAGTGAGGATGCCATTTCCCGAGGAGAGGAAAAAAACGTACCTCCCCCCCACAGTCTTCTGAGGCCCATTAGCTTGGAATGTGAGGTTGAGGTCAGTTCTTTTGTGTATGTGAATCACTCTAGTCAAAACCACCCTCTCCCTCCCTTTTTCAACACCTTACTTTCACAGTGGTGCAGGGGAAAAAAAATTCAAGCAAACCTATGACATCCCCTCACAAAGAAGTTGTACACTGCGATGAGGTCTCATCAGTGGTTTTGTTTGTTCAATGGTGGATACCCTTTTTGTGGGTAAATCATTCTCTCTTTTGTATAATCCTTTATTATTATTGTTGTGTTTATTGTGATTTCTTCAGTAAATTGTGACTCCAACTTAAAATCTCTCTTAGTATTTTTCCTTCACTATCAAAAGGGGGCATCTTAAATGGGGTTAATTTTCCTGTTGTGTTTTTAAACCAGCATATCCAGTCACTGGGAACTTCCCTGGACTACCGTTACTTCTCACATATGATGAATAGTGGCTTAGTCAATTCATCTACCTGTTCCCTGAGAACCTGCAGATTTATCTCATCAGGTCCCATGGACTTGTGCACCTTCAAGTTCCTTAGATGGTCTCGAACCTGATCTTCTCCTACAGTGGGCGTTTCTACATTCTCCCAGTCCCTTCTGTGAGAAATAAGTGAAATGGTTTTATTACAAGCAGGGTTTCCATAATTGCCTGGTGGTGAGAAGTTTTTTTTGTGTGTGTGATCAGGGGTGTTCTGCAGTTCCTGTGGCTGCAGTTCTGTTGCAGCCACGACCTGTTAATAGTTGTAATCATGTTACTGTTGTTTGCTATTGTTGTGTGAAGGTGAACCGGGAAGCCTGTAAGGCAATGAGACCAGCCAGGGCTCATTGCCAAGGGACCATGCTGCCGGGACAGGGGAACAATCGGATAGGTTGGTTAAAACGACCAATGGACTGCAGAAGAGAAGTGTGAGCCCGCCCTGAGAGAACCAATCGGGCTCAAGAAAAAGACTGTATTGCCTTTTAAGGAAGGAAAGGAGCAGAGCTGAGTATGGGAGGAACGAGAGAACAATTATGCAAATCAAGAGACCTTAAAAAGAACTGGCCCGCCCATCTCGGGGTGTGTTCTCAGGCCCTAGCACGAGGCAAACCTGACCGCACCCAGCGCGCGCTGAAAATAAAAGTTCTTTGTTTCACTTTATTTGGCCGTCTTCGAAATTTTAATTTGAGATATTTCTCACAATTTGGGGGCTCATCCGGGATCCAATGTCCACCAGTCCAGGTGAGGGACCAGCGAACCTGGAAGGCGCGCCCCGCTGATTTCAGCGGTCCAAAGACCTGTGCCCTCTCCTGGGACGGCAGCGACGGAGGACCCGAGGACGGACGGCGTGAAACAAAGAAAAGGGGGAAAGGGAAACCGGATCCGGTATAGAAATTAATCCGCGGCAACCGTTAAACCACATGCAAGAGAATCGGTAAGAAAAGGAAAAAGGTTTCTCGGGGGGGACCCAGTGGTAATTGAAGGCTTTTTTTCGGCGGGATCCGGAGGAAAGAAAGCATTTTCGGGGGGAGCCGGTGGAAATAGAAAGCATTTTTGGGGGGACCCGGTGGTAATAGAAAGCATTTTCGGGGGGACCCGGAGGAAAGAAAGCGTTTTCAGGGGGGACCCGGTAGGAATAGAAGGCTTTTTCGGGAGGGTCCGGAGAGCAGGAGGCTTCTTGCGGGGACCCGGTTAAAACAGAAGGCTTTTTCGGGGGGGTCCGGAGAGCAGGAGGTTTCTCGCGGGGACCCGGTTAAAATTGAAGGTTTTTTCGGGGGGGTCTGGAGAGCAGGAGGCTTCTCGCGGGGACCCGGTTAAAACTGAAGACTTTTTCGGGGGTCCGGAGAGCAGGAGGCTTCTCGCAGGGACACGGTTAAAATTGAAGGTCTTTTCGGGGGGTCCGGGGAGTGGGAGGATTCTCACAGGGACCCGGTTGCAATTGGGGGCTTTTTCGGGGGGGTCCGGAGGGAGGAGAGCGTTTTGGAGTGGCCCGGTTTGAGAAGAAAGCTTTCGGAAGGGGTTGGAGGGAGTGGACCCACGTGATTTGATTTGGACAGCAAGTGCAGGCGACTCCCGGCGCACTTTGAAGCCTTTTGGCAGCTTTTGGGTGTAGCCGGAGGCTCTCGGAGCGTTCCAACGGCTTTCGGCTTTGCCGGGTGGCTTCTGGCGGCTTTTTGAAGCTCTTCAGCTTTTCAGTTGAAGATTTGCGATTGCTCTCAGGTTTAGACGGAATTTCTCGGCTTTCCACTTTAGTTTAAAGCAAAGTTTAAAAACGTGAGAAGGACTAAATCCCGAAGCGTGTGAGTTCCGACATCTCGGGATGGGGGAGGGCAAAAGTAAGAAATCCCCAGGAAAGGGAGGGTCAAAAAAGACCCCCAGTATTCCACAGGAGAGCCCATTGGGGAGAATGTTAGAGACATGGGACGAATCAGAGAAAACGTGGGGTAAAGACAAGGCAGTCATGATCCAATATTGTATGTATGAATGGACAAAAAGTCCCATAAGAACAGACAGCGTTTACTGGCCTCAGTTTGGTTCGTTTGAAAACTGGATTTGTCGGGCATTGAATGTTTATGTGAATAAAAGACAACCCCGAAATACAGAGGAAAGTGAATATGCAGCCTACTGGACAGGGTCTGTTGGGATATTCCCGATTCATACAGCAAGTAGTGAACAAAAAGATGAGAAAAAGAAAAAGGGTTTAGAGTGGGACCCTTTAGAAAATCTTACAGGTAATATGATCCCGAATCCTCCCCAGCTTAATCCTGGGGAAAATGAGGTGCAAGACCCGAGCTCCGCACCTTCCCCGAGTCCTCCCCGGACACGGAGTAGAACCAGGAGGGGGCAGGGCTCAGAGGCACCCAAGGAATTGTATCCCCTTAGAGAGGTTCCAATGCAAGGAGCAGAAGGGGGTATAGGTTATGTGAATGTTCCTCTAACAAGCACTGAAGTACGAGAATTTACAAAAGGAATGAAAAAACTTCTGGAAGATCCATTAGGTCTAGCGGAACAATTTGATCAGTTCTTAGGACCTAGCATATACACATGGGAGGAAATGCAAAGTATAATAGGAATATTATTTTCTGTAGAGGAAAAGAACATGATTAGAGCAGGAGGAATCCGTGTGTGGGATAGAGAACATCCCCAGGGGGTGCACGGTCAAAATGGAGAACAGAAGATGCCAGTGACTCGTCCAAATTGGAATCAGAATACACAAGAAGGAAGGGAAAATATGATAGACTATCGGAATTGTATTGTAAAAGGGATTAAGGAAGCAGCACCCCGGGTACAGAATATGGTCAAGGCCTTTGATGGGAGGCAGGGAAGGGATGAGTCACCTACTGAATGGTTGGAGAGACTAAAGAGAAATATACAGTAATATTCAGGAGTTCAAATAGATACTCCAGTAGGGCAGCAGTTGTTGAAGGTCAACTTTGTGACTCACTCATGGATAGATATTAGGAAAAAGTTAGAGAAGCTAGAAGACTGGAGTGAAAGAGATTTGAACGAACTGTTAAAGGAAGCACAGAAAGTATATGTTCGGAGAGATGAGGAGAGACAGAAGCAGAAAACCCGGCTAATGGTAGCCACAGTTAAAGAAGTGAACAAACAAGAGGAAAGACAGACCACAGAGCAGGGATACACAAAGATGCCACAGAATAAACATAGTTATGGAGGTAGCAAAGAACAAGAAGTTCGGATTCCCAAAAGACCTCCTCGAGTGTCACAAAAGCTAAGAGAAAATTTAACCCGCTCACCTGTACAAGAGAGGAAGGGAGAGTGCTATTATTGTGGAAAAAAAGAGGTCATTTCAGGAGAGAGTGCCCAAAGCGACAGCAAGATATTCAAGTCTTCCAACTACAGGAGAGTTCAGATTAGGGGTGTCAGGGGCTCCTCTTCCTCCTGGGGTTAGAAACAGAAAGGGAGCCCTTGATAAATCTGAAATTAGGACCCCAGGAGGAAGATACCACCTTTCTGGTGGATTCAGGGGCTCAGCGAACATGCGTAACTCAGCCCCCCTTAGGAGTAGAAATATCTGATCAGAAAGTTCCTGCACTGGGAGCTAAGGGAGAAAGATTTGAAGTTTCTGTAGCACCCTCAGTATTAGTACGGGAAAATGGGAAAATACTGGAAAGGGATTTATTGATAGTGCCCCAAGCCGGAACAAATTTGTTGGGGAGAGATTTAATGGGACCATTGGGGATAGGGTTAATACCTCAAGGGGAAGAACTTAAAGTTAAACTTTTTGTATTAAGCGAAGGTCTAAATCCACAGGTATGGGCTAAAGATGGTAATAGGGGAAGATTAGAAATAGAGCCTTTTTCAGTAAAACTATATACAGAGGCCCCTGTTCGGATTAGGCAGTACCCTATCTCCCTGGAGGGGAGAAAAGGATTATCCCAAATTATAAAGAAATTAATTCAGGATGGGCTGTTAGAATTTTGCATGTCACCATATAATACTCCCATCCTACCAGTAAAGAAAAGTGATGGGACATATCGATTAGTTCAAGATTTACGTGAGATCAATAAAATAGTTCGGACACGACACCCCGTTGTTCCTAATCCATACACTATAATGAGTAAGATACCTCCAGAC
>NW_020956789.1:64755-75669 GCF_003031625.1 Empidonax traillii | reverse complement strand
CTGTAGATTATGGATTCCAGATTATAGCAGTAGAACCAAATTTCTGTATGAGAAATTACTAGAGAGGACCTCTGAGAAAAATAATGGGACAGAATATTCTTCCGAAGAACAAGAAAAATTTGCAAAATTAAAAGAAGTTTTGATCCAGGCTCCAGTACTGTCGCTACCAGATCTAAAAAAACCTTTTGATCTTTATGTCAATACCTCAGAAGGTATAGCAAAAGGGGTAGTGACCCAAGAGTGGTGGAGGGGAAGAGAAGAAGCGGTTACGCAGTGGTGGATAAAGAGGGATTCACTGTAGTAGAATCAGGAGTCCTTCCGAGTGACTGGTCAGCTCAGGCATGTGAAATATACGTCATAATTAGTGCATTACGGATAGTGGGGGAAGGAATAGGAACCATCTATACAGATTCGAGGTATGCCTGGGGAGCGGTACATGTGTTTGGAAAAATCTGGTATGAAAGAGGTATGGTTACGTCTCAGGGAAAGAACTTAAGTCATTATGAACTGATAGAAACATTGCTAGAAGAAATTCAGCGACCTCAGGAAATTGCAGTTGTACATGTTAGAGGGCATCAAAAAGGGAAAGATGTAATTTGCCAAGGGAACAGGCGAGCTGACCAGGCAACTCGAGAAGCAGCCTTGAGTCACAACATACCTGAAGTTAGTATAATGGCTCTAATGCCAATGCCAAGAGAAATTCCACAACCAATATTTACAGAAAGAGAGGAACAAAAATTAATTGGAATAGGAGCTAAAAAGAATGTAGAAGGGAAATGGTTCCTTCCAGATGGGAGACAAATATTATCTGAAGCAATTACACGAGAATTACTTAAAGAGTTGCATAGCAGCACTCATTGGGGAGCCCAGGCTTTAGCAGAAACATTCCTAAGAACTTATGGCTATTTGGGGATATATACTATTACGAAACAAATAACTGATCAATGTTCAATTTGCCAAAAGGTTAATAAGAAAATTCAAAAAACTCGTCCTCCTAGGGGACGAGAACTTGCTAGTCGACCTTTCCAAAAAATCCAAGTAGATTTTACAGAATTACCCCTAGTACAGAAATGGAAATATCTCCTTGTGATTGTAGATCATTTAACTCACTGGGTGGAGGCACTCCCGGTCCTGAGAGCTACTGCACAAAGTGCAGCTAAAGTATTATTGGAGCAAATAATCCCTAGATTTGGAATACCTGAAACTATTGACTCTGACCGGGGACCACATTTTACCTCAAAGCTTCTAAAAATGATATGCAAAGCCTTGCAGATAGATTGGCAGTATCACACTCCATGGCATCCACAAAGTTCAGGAAGAGTAGAACGTATGAACCAAACCTTGAAACGAACAATCACAAAATTGACATTAGAGACAGGGCTTCCCTGGACCAAATGTTTACCTCTGGCCCTTTTTCGAATCAGAACCGCCCCCAGGCGAGACTTGAATCTGTCCCCGTATGAAATGTTATTTGGACTACCTTATCCTGCATGTTATAAAAATAGTAGTAAGATCCCTACTTTAGAAATGGGTGATAAGCATCTCAGGGACTATATTACAGAAATAGCAAAAAGATTAGAAAATCTCAGACAACGAGGATTACTGCCTCAAACTGTGAAATTGGAAATGAAAATACACAACATCTCTGCAGGGGACTGGGTTCTAATAAAAACTTGGAAGGAGGAGTCACTAAAACCAGAATGGGAGGGACCTTACCAGGTGATACTAACTACTGAAACAGCAGTAAGAACAACTGAAAAAGGATGGACACATAGTGCAAGAATTAAGGGACCGGTGGTTCCTCCCCCTGTTATCCCTAAATGGGAGTGCCAAGGGGACTACCCCAAGTTGAAAATAACCCGGAAGTGAATCTCTTGCAGAACTCAAGAAGAAGAATTGCAAAGAGACGTCATCTTGCTGTGGAGCGAAACGGGATCTCTGGTTCATGGGAAGAGACACTGGTGAAGTATCAACTAGACTTTAAGGGCAAAATATGAATACAAAAGATAGACTTACAGTGTGATAACTGTGATTGCATCATCTCTTTATATAAAAAACTGTGAATCAAACATTACTATTATACACAAAAGATTAGTGTGAACAACGGGTATAATAACTTAACCGGCTTCTAGCCCTTGATATCACGAGAAAGAAAAACATAGTAGAGGGCAAGACCAGGTTGACCTCTGTACCTGCCACAAAGAAGATCTTTTAACCCTGCTGCTGGCTGCAAACCAGTAGGCATGGGGAGTGGAGGCACATGTCATACTGGACCTCTACTCACTATAGTAGTGCTACAGCTGGTGGTTAGTACCGTTGCAGACAACTGTCTAAAATGTTACCACAATGTCTATTATAAAGAAAGTGTAATACAAGTCTTTAGAACACACAGAAATGTGAATAAAGCGTGTTATAACAAAGATGAACAAAGAACTTGTATAGAGAGTGATAAACAATACTGGATAGCTACCAATTTGGGACTGACGGGAACCAGACTAGGGTGGGACTGTCCAGAAGGTGAAGAGTGGATTTGTTGGGATGTTTTATCCAAAGAAAAAACCCATAATTTGATAAAGGAAGAAATTGTTACCAATAGTAAACCGAAAATGCAGCAAAATGAAACACCACAACCATTACTGAATAATTTATATCTTGACTTAAAGCAGAAATTGACCAAAGATTTAGAATCCCCCTTGGAAAGACGGAATTCATTTATTACTCTGACAGAGAAAATAGCAATTGAGTTTAACCTTACTCGTTGCTGGGTTTGTGGGGGACCCCTAATGGTTGGAGAATGGCCTTGGAAAGGTACTGCCCTAAGTGCGAAAGAAATACTCAAATGGAATTACACCCTTACCACTAGCAAGATAAATCGGCCAGAAGGATGGGTATTGAGTTTTACAACCATTGGGATAGATTGTTTACAAAGAATAGGAGCCCCTTTTTACCAATCCGTTGGGGTTACCCCCTGTAAAAGAATTTTAAGTACGAATTCAATCTCTAGTAAATACATTCCTCGAACCCCCAAATATTATTGGACTAACAAAAACACTTCTGATTGCAAATGGATAGACAATTGGAAATTGCGCAAATGCAAAGGAACAAAAATAAATCCCTTCTCAGGAATAAGTGAAATTTCGAAATTCTGGGAAAACATAGACCATATCTCAGAAAAATTTTGGAAAGCACCAGATGGGCTTTTTTGGATATGTGGAAGGAGAGCTTACACTCTTCTCCCAGGGAAATGGACAGGATGCTGCACCCTAGGGTTAATGCAACCTAGTTTTTTTTTGTTGCCATTAGAAAAGAAAAATGAGCTAGGAGTTCCACTGTATGGGAATTTCAGACGAAGAAAACAATTAGAGAAACTCGGGGATGGGAGAGAGATAAATGGTCTCCTCAAAGAATTATAGAAACATATGACCCCACCACCTGGGCATATGATGGGAGCTGGGGCTTTCAAACTCCTATTTATATGCTTAACCAAATAATGCAAGCAGTAATTGAAATAATTACTAACCAAACCACACAAGGCTTGGAATTACTGGCTCACCAGCAAACCGAAAGCAAAGCAGCCACATACCAGAACCGGTTGGCATTAGATTACCTCTTAGCAGAGGGAGGAGGGGTCTGTAGCAAATTCCATACTTCTAGTTGTTGTTTACAAATAGACAGCAATAGGAAAGCAATAACCAATATAGCGACCAAGATCCGGAAAATAGACCATGAACCAGACGGGTGGTGGACTAAGTCATTTGGGAATACATGGTGGAAGCAACTAAGCTTTCTTCTCTTGTGTGCCTTTACTGGACTGTTATTTCTGCCCTGTTTAATCCCATGTTTTATAAAGTTAATCCTTAGTGTAGTTCAAAGAATGCACCTGACCACCATACCGATGAACCGGAAAGATGCTACAGCTGGAAACCTGGACGCACAGAAGATCATGGTCTTACGCCCCAGCTCCAAGCAAGTAAAAAATAAGACCAAGGCGTTAGAGACCCTGGTAGAATGGGAACGATCCCGAGAGGAGAATGAAAACATCTAATGATTAGCTTGTAATAAAACCATGAGAAAAAGAAAAAGGGGGGATTGTGAGAAATAAGTGAAATGGTTTTATTACAAACAGGGTTTCCATAATTGCCTGGTGGTGAGAAGTTTTTTTTTGTGTGTGATCAGGGGTGTTCTGCAGTTCCTGTGGCTGCAGTTCTGTTGCAGCCACGACCTGTTAATAGTTGTAATCATGTTACTGTTGTTTGCTATTGTTGTGTGAAGGCGAACCGGGAAGCCTGTAAGGCAATGAGACCAGCCAGGGCTCATTGCCAAGGGACCATGCTGCCGGGACAGGGGAACAATCGGATAGGTTGGTTAAAACGACCAATGGACTGCAGAAGAGAAGTGTGAGCCCGCCCTGAGAGAACCAATCGGGCTCAAGAAAAAGACTGTATTGCCTTTTAAGGAAGGAAAGGAGCAGAGCTGAGCATGGGAGGAACGAGAGAACAATTATGCAAATCAAGAGACCTTAAAAAGAACTGGCCCGCCCATCTCGGGGTGTGTTCTCAGGCCCTAGCATGAGGCAAACCTGACCGCACCCAGCACGCGCTGAAAATAAAAGTTCTTTGTTTCACTTTATTTGGCCGTCTTCGAAATTTTAATTTGAGATATTTCTCACACTTCTGTAACTTGTGTTGTGTGGCTGGAGCTGGTGAATACCAAGGCAAAAAAATCATTGAGTACCTCAACCTTCCCCATTATTCCAGGTGACAAGGTCTCCCATTTCCTTTCAGAGAGGGCCCACATTTTCCCTAGTCTTCCTTTTTTCACTGACATACCTATAGAAGCTTTTCTTATTGCCCTTGGCATCCCTGGCTTTGCCTTTAGCCTTCCTAACCTGATCCCTGGTTGCTGTAGTGGGTTTCTGTGGCTAGGTTTTGGTAGTGAGGAAGGGGGAGGGGAGGCTGCCACAGGGGTGGCTTCTGTTAGAAGCTGCTAGAAGCTTCCCCTGTCTGCTGGAGACAATGACAACCAGCTCCAGGACAGCTTCCTGCTGCTGACCAAGGCCAAGACAATTAGTAATATGTGTTCTACCACCCTCATTGTAAAAACTTTCTTCCTTATATCTAGTCTGAATCTACGCTCTTCTAGTTTAAAACAATTACCCCTTGTCCTATTGCTACAGACCCTGTTTAAAAGTCTGATCCAAATGTTCCCACCTGTCATTACTTCTGCTGACATTTTGGATGAGTCCTATGTTTAGACTATCAATCATATCTGACAATGTAAGGTTGTGTGATAAAAGCTCATCTGCACACCCACAAAGAAGAACAGAAGGACAATGGGGGGGAGGGGGATGGGGAAAGCCCAAATAATAACCTGCCCTAGCTCCATCACAGGAGCTCTCAGCCCATCAAAGGCCCATCTCCACAAGCCCAGAGCAGCAAAGAAGCACCCCAGCAGGTATGAATCCAAATTACAGACATCCAAGGAAGGTACACCCTGTCCAGGTCCCTCCCAGGGCTGTCCTAGAAAAGCCTCAGCCCCAGTGTCCAGGTGTGACACCCATCAAGATGAGTAAACAACAGAACACTTTTTGGTCTGAGGAGGATTGCTGCCTAAGGGTATGGGATATGACATATTAAATCACAGAGGGGGGAGAGGGACTGAGCATGGACTCCATAAGAGAGGGGAGCTGAGATAATTTTATTGAAGGGACACAACCCTTTTATAAGTTTACACAAACATGAAAACATTCCTTATTAGGCAAAACTTCCTTATTAGGCAAAACCTGTGACCGCAGCATTTGATTGGCTGCTTGCTGTTACCTGGAGACAGGGCAGACTTTCAGGGCAGCAGGTCCATTCCTGTAATGAATTGCTCTATGCTCAGCTTAGCCCAAAACCTGCTGTTAAGGTCTGGCTCTTTCCCCAGGCCATTAGCCAGTCTTAATTCCCACAATTACCCTTTTTAAATTTACTTTTTAAAGACCTGTTTTATCTATGAAACATTATAAACATTTCAAAAATTATAGTATAAAACTACACAGGCAAATGAATCCTAACTACAATTATTTTACCCTCATTCCTTAACCCAAAAAGGTTGAGCCTTCCATCAGGCAAATAAAGAATCCAAATATCCCCAATTGTTCCTTATTCCATTGAAGGATTTCGTGTTGTGTCTCAGTGCTTGAGAGATTTGTGATTTGTCATCTGTCCTTTGTCAGTCTGGTTGTCCAACTAGGCAGGTCCTGAATGTGAGAAATATCTCTAATTAAAATTGCGAAGATGGCCAAATAAAGTGAAACAAAGAACTTTAATTACAATGTGTTGGATGCATCGGCCTTGTGGTCAAGTCCAAGCACAGAGAGAATGGGAGGGATGAGTCCTTTAAAGGTTTTTTGATTTACATAACTGCTCCCTCGCTCCTCTCATGGCGAGCCCCACTCCTTTTCTTCTTTAAAAGATGACATAGCCCCTCTTCTTGGATTCGATTGGGTCTTGCACTTCCCTTTACCAGTCCATTGGTTGTCTTAACTGACCTATCAGGTTGTTTCCGTGTCCTGACCACGTGGTCCCTCAGGCAATGAGCCCTGGCTGGTCCCATTGTCTTACAGGCTTCCTGGTTCACCTCTATACTGTAGCTATAGACAACAGCAATAAGTAACTGCAAGCAATCAGTAAGTAGCTGCAAGCAGACTATCAGTACCCGACTACTAAATAACTCTCCAACCCCCCAAACAATTACAACTTCCAGGCATCTTGACATGAGTAAACTCCTGCTTGTAATAAAACCACCTTATTTATTTTTTACAATCCTTCCTTTTTCTTTTCTTCATGGTTTTATTACGAGTCAAACATTAGATATTTTCATAGTCCTTTTGGGATGGTTCCCATTCGACTAGGGTCTCTAAAGCTTTGGTCTTATTTTTCATTTGTTTGGAGTCAGGGCGTAGGACTATCATCTTCTGCGTTTCTAGGTTTCCAGTTGTAGCGTCTTTTGGATTCGTCAGTACGGTGGTCAGGTGCATTTTCTGAACTACACTAAGGATTAATCTTATAATACATGAAATAAAACAAGATAGAAATAACAGTCTAAAAAAGGTGCACAAAAGAAGGAAGCTCAACCATTTTTGCTATATTTTTTTCAAATAAATTAGCTTACTATTCCTCTTATAGTCTTCTACTTAAGCTCTTTGTTCGTTTTTATCTTTGTATGTCTTTTCCACATATTTGTGTGCCTTAAGGCACATATTACACTTTCTTTATAATAAACATGATGATAACATTTTGGAAACCTGCTTTCAACAGTGCTAATCACCAGTTGTAACATTATTATAGTAAGTAGAGGTCCAGCATGGCATGTGCCTCCACTCCCCATGCCTATTGGTTTGCTACCAGCAGCAGGGTAAACGATCTTCTTTGTGACAGGTACAGAGGTCAACCTGGTCTTGCCCTCTACTATATTCTCTTTAATGATATCAAAGACTTAGTTGATGCATTAAAAACTGGTAAAAGCTATTATATTTGGTTCACAATGCTTTGTATAAAGAGGTAATGTACCCACAGTTACTACACTTTAATCTACCTGTGAGACATAAGTCTATCTTGTTCCATGATTTTGGCATTATAGGTGATAATAATTTGGTAACTAAAATTTTCCTTTGTCTAAACATAGAGTTGCAATGTTGTTCTCCTAAAGTCGTAAGCCAAAAAGAAATTGTAATAACTGTCCAGTGATAAAATCAAAGAATCGGAATAAAAATTGGTTTTCTCTGGCTTTCAAGCTTAGTTCAGTTTCTTTAATTTGAAGGGAACCAAAACTTACTAGGATCACTTCCTTTTTTACCTTTAAGCTGTTGATTTTAGGCAAGGCAGAGGTAAAGCATTGGTTTTTATAATGGAAAGTCTTTTGGTTTTGTCAGCACTGAAATTTTCATAAAGAACATTTCTTATGTGATTGGAAAGAATATTTTCTAGCAGGGGTCATGCCAGATAATTCTACAGCTAAATTTTATTAAAAACTGTTCAGATTGTAATATAAAACTATTTGGATATCTGTCAGATTGATATTTAGATGGCCAATTAACTTGCTACGTGCTTTCCTTCTTTTTGCATTAATAATTTGAATAAGTTTGTGAATATTTTTCTAGTCCTGTTGGCTTATATTAGTCTCTCATATCATTAAGACTTGCAATTCTTTAAAAAAATCAATATTTCTTATTAGTATTGTTCAGAGGACCAAGTTACAGATACAGCACAAGAAAGAATGAGGTAAAGTTTTCAGACAGATTTTCTCAGGTGCCATTATAAACATCAACATGAAAGAAATAGAGTAATTAAGATAATAACTGATCTACTTTAAGTAGTTTTTTAAGATAATGGGTAATTTTGCAAAGGTCAATTAGCAGGACAACTCTGTTATTCGATTTGACATTATGATATTCAGGTAGGAAAAGATTGAAAACACTCAAAAGCTGAACTTCCTTCACTCTTCCCTGAAAATTTTTCAACCTTATATTTAATCACAACTCTGCAGCAAATCAGGCAAGTAAGCACTGTCTGCTAATGCTGCTTTCCAGTTTGGGGACTTTCCATCCACAATTTGCCTCCAAACTACCCCCAATCATATCCATATCCATAGTCCGTACTCAGGAAAACAAACAGACAAGTTGCTATTACAATCTGTTCAAACGTCTTTTGTTGACTGGTAAAGATTGCAGTGTTTTGTGGCTCAGGAGGTGACTTATTTGTCCTGTGAAATCTGTAAAGGCCCTCTGAAAGACAAAGGTTGGTTAGTTAAAAGGTGTGAGAAACAAATTCTCGAGTTGTGATGGGTTTTCGAATTAGAATTTATTATATGGAAAAAACAAACAGCAGGCTGGACACAGAACGGAGTCTTTGCTCAAAAAACTCTGCATGCCTTGCATTCGACTACCATTTATTTTAACTATTTCATGCATATTCATTACATCATATACATATACATTTCACAGTATTATGTGAAGAATTTAATATATGTTTATTCTCACAACTAAAGCTGTTATCTCTATAACAATGATAGTTTCCCTATAATTCATACATTCTCGGACAACATGGTACCTGAAAAGATTATTGACTCAAATCTACCATAATTCCATTTTAAGAGACCAAGGATGTTTTATGGCTTATGACCGTGATGACCTGCATTCTCTCTTTATGGGGGTGCAATTAAATTTTACAATGTTTGTTTATTCTTTTACTGACACAAATTATTAGCTATGAATATTACAATCCCTCCCCCTTTTCCATTAACTTATTAATTCATGTCTTCCCCTCTAATTTTGACAATATTAATTTTGCACATTCCTCATTTTGGTTAGTTGGATTCTGGGTGATTAATAACACTTCGGTTCTTTTTGCAGTTTCTGAATCCATTGGCATAGCAGATATCTGCATTCTCTGTACTATTTAGACTATCAATTTTATAAAACATGGAATCAAATATGATAAAAATATAGTATTCGTTAAAATACATCTTTGTCTCGTGGTATATAGTAATAGAGTTAAAAGTTTTTGAATGTCTTTAGTCTCCATTCGCTCATCTTCACTTGAATTTTTTTTCAAATTTTCTGTTGACTGCATTGTTTACACAGGTTTTGGGTCCTTTTTAACTCTGGTGTAATGTATTTGAGGAAGTTGCTTTTAATATTGATTGAAGTGTAAGTAGTCAGCAACACCTGATATGGACTTTTCCTCTTTTGCCTATAGGGCCTATAAAAGGTCTTACATACGCGTAGTTTTTGGGTACAATATTATGAATTGGCCCATTGGGGTCATGAGCTTGTGTATTCAGGACTAGGTTTCCAGTATTTTTAAGTTGTTTTTGCAAATGTGTAATAAAATTTATTTATGTTTCTACTCTCACTTCACTTGATACTTCTTTCTATACTATATAGAGTTTTGCAAAAAGTTGGGGTTTTTTTATTAGTTTGGTAAGGATACACCTCAGGCCAACCTGAAAAAGTGTCAGTGAAAATGAGCAAATATCTAACCCCCCCCCCCCCTTTTCTGGGCAGTTTTGAAAAATCAATTTGCTACTGTTGTCCTGGAAAATTACCTTTCCCTATTTGCCCAAGATGAAGTTGGTTATGGGTGCCTGGGTTGTTCTGCAAACAAATTTCACACCGTTGGGTCACCTGCCTCACAGTGGTATAGAGATTCTGTGTTATTATATTTTGGCTTAGATATTTGTATAGAGCTTCTGTTTTCTATCAAGTTTTCTTGTGTTCTGTCATGATAAGGGCCCATAAAATAGAGGAGGGTATTATTAACTTACCCTCTGGTGTCTTGGCCCATTTGTTTTCTTTTATTTCTTCTAAATCTTGGATTCTTCTTTAGAGTATCTAGGTGTCCCAGTTTACATGAGACAAGGGTCTTTTGCTGAGGATGGGTTAGGAGAGAAGACCCAAACTTCTCTTTCTAAGCAATTATAAATCCAAAATTAAGAGGTTCCGATTGAAGGAAAACAAATTATGGAAAAGGGAAAATAACAACCCTTTATTAAAAGGTATATGTGTATTAACAGAAACACGAAAAAAACACAAGTAAAACAACCAAACAATACTCCTATACCCACAAATAACCCCTTCCAAAACAAACCGATAAACTGGCAAAAGGAAGAGTAAATAATTCAATTTTTGCACCCTTTGGTGCAATTCCAACCACAGTCAGCAGGGGGCGCCGTCGGGTCACCGGAGATGCAGAAGTTGTAATGTCCTGTACCATTCACCAGGCGGCGCTGTGGGATCCCTGGTCACTGCCACGTGGGATGGGGGAAAAACAATACCCTCCAGGTATGTCGTAGGGAAAGAAAAAAAACAAACCAACAACCAAAAAAAAAAAACCTCAGTTCCCCTTCCCTTCCCACACTGGGAAAGGAGAG